>NW_026615220.1:0-19501 GCF_030052815.1 Hevea brasiliensis
TTAAATTTGCGAGGGCAAAATCTTCAGATGATGATCAGACAAATGAAACTTTTATATTTAGCTTTAAATCTATTACAGCAGTGTTGGAATATTTTGGGTGGCCCGAGTACTTTTTTACTTTTCACTGGTGGAATGATTCATAGTAACTTTCTTTGTTTTCTTTCAGTAGGTGCTCTTGTCTATATGCTCCCTGTTGACTGATCCAAATCCTGATGATCCACTCGTCCCTGAAATTGCTCACATGTACAAGACTGACAGAGCCAAGTATGAGGCCACTGCTCGCAGCTGGACACAGAAGTATGCCATGGGTTGATCAGGAACAACCCCTCCACCAAATTCAAAAGAATTTGCTACCCCATGTTTGTTATATCAGTTAGGTAAAATAACGGAAGAGCCAAAATGCCCTTTTGTTTCTGATGTTTTTGTTGCGGACTCGATGTTGGAAAGATCCTGTTAGTCTGTGGATATTTATTGAACACGAGGGAGGGTAGAAAATTGTAATATATGTTCTCTTGTTCAATGAACCGCTTGTGTTTATCTTATACTCATAATGTTATGTATGGTTGGATGCTTTAAATGATTGATTCAGAAGTGAAAATGTTGTCTATGAGGCTAGTTATGATTAGGATCCTTGATAGTAATGGCTTGCTTCAGTTGCCAAATCTTATATGCAGATTAAAAGTACTTTTGCAACTTTGCATAGTAATAACCAAAGCGTCTGCACTGGTCCCTTAGAAAATGTAGAAACATTGAAAGGATCAAATTAAGGGATAGCTATTGTCCAGTCATTTGGATCCAGGATGCTGTGGTTGAAAAGTCTTGGGCTGTCCTGTGCCTTGTAAGTTCTTCTCTGTTTGCTTGAATCTTTAGCTATTGGATAATGCTTCACTTCTTTAAGATGGCATTACCCTGATTTGAAATATGAAGCTTTGCGGAAAGACAGACTCATCACAGGCTGAATTTGAAGTATCTTACTTGCCTCTTGTATAGTCAAATTATTTGTTGAAAGTTGAAAATAAAAAATATGATTAAGATGGTCCAACCATAATCAGTATGATCTGTTGCATAATTATGTTTAGAAGTCAAAAAGCTTGAACCTATGAATCTCCAAGGTAGTGGTCGGAGGCTTTCAAGGAAAGAGTTGCAAGAGATTTTTCAAGTATTGAAGCTCAAATTCAGTGTGAAATGAATGGGTTTTGAACTGTCACTGGTGCGGTGGGACAGCATATCATGATATTGTAAGAAAATAATCGAGATAGTTGCAGGAGTTTAGGAGATGAGAGCGAAGGCATTAATCATTATAACCTTATCGCTTAGTTTTCAAGCATTGAGATTGAGGGTTGGGTTGGGTTGGGACGGTCACTGACTCGTAGCTACTTCGTTCGACTCTATTATATTTATATATGAACATGGTATGCTTACACATGCTAGCTCACTGGAGGTGTCTTGACCTTTGCTTCCTATCTAAGCCTGCAACCAACAAAAGCAAATCGTTCTTTTTTCAACTTTTTAATGGTGTTTTTATTTTCCCATTTAGCTTTAATTCTTGTATGTGCCCATGTGTCTGTCCCTCTTTTTCTTATGCATTTTTAATGTTAGGTTTGGTTGAATTTGCTGGATAGCTCTTAAACTCCTGTTCATCTAGTAGAGAAAGGGAAATTTACAATTTGGTCTTTGAATTTTGCTCTATATTATATTTTAGTATCTAAATTTTGAGAAATTAGTTATTTAATCCTTGGATTTTACATTATATTACACTTTAGCCCTTATATTTTTAAAAATTAATTATTTAGTCCTTATAATATATAAAATGATTTAGTCATTGTAATTTTAATGTTTATAACAATTTTATCTATTTACATAATGATTAAATTATTTTATATATTGAGTTCAAGTGTGATATAGTATAAAATTTATAGACTAAATAATTAATTTTTTAAAATATAGGGATTAAAGTGTAATATAACATAAAATTTATGAATTAAATAATTAATTTCCTGAAATTTAAAGACAAAAGTGTAGTACAAGATAAAATTGAGAGACCGAATTGTAAATTTCTCGTGAAGAGATGGTGAGGAGAAACGCATGATAAAAGCAAAGAAATAGTGAGGAGAAGCATGATGGGCGTCCCACGTCACGAGGAGAAGGGCATCTCTGATACCAACTTTTGGAGACACAGAAAGTGGAAAAGAAGTAATTCAAAAGAGGCACGTTTCTTACTGCTGTTCTGAAAATGGAAATGGTTGGATTACTCTTCACACTCACAGTCGTGTTAATTCATCTGGCTCTTTCTTTTTTAAGTTCACTCTTTCAGTACAAGAGACTCAAGATATAGAAGTTATTTAATTGGGGTGAATAGATTAAAGTTGAACTTTTGGAGAAGTGTATAAAGCTGCTTGATTTACATTATTAAATCAACTTTTTGTGAGTACATTATATTTTTTTAGAAAAGTAAATTATAAGGAAAGATTTGGTAAGTTGTATTTTCTTAATTAAGTATAATATAATTTTTTACCTTTTAATTTGTTATACATTACTATATTATAAAGAAAATAGTCGAACATAACTCATTTCAAAAGTTAGTTCAATAAGAAAAGAATGTCTAAAGGACCACATAAGAAGCATATTACTTCTACCCCAAACTAACATGGAATCTTAACACACCTCCTTCGAACTCAGGATCAAACACATAAAGTGTAAAATGCTTATGAGGCCTAAATATTGGTTAGGAAAGTTCTGATATAATTTTAATAAAATAGGCTGTAACTGACTCACACTCAAAAACTAGCTCATAAGAGGAGAAGTGCCCAAGATTATATGAGAAGCATATTATCCCTATCTCAAATCAATGTAAAATTTTAATAAATTTTACATATAAAATAATTGAGACTCACGTATTTATGTTTTGAATTCAGACAATATGTTTTTTCATATGCAATAAATTTATTATCATAGTTGTACTTAATAATTATAATTCAGTTGCCCCATTATAAGCATTTAACACATGAATAGGCTAATTCTTCAATAATACTCCATTATTATAGAAACTCATCTCTTTGAATTAACGTTAATAAGATGATGTTTTATAAATTAATTTTAAATTAAAATGAGAAAACACTAAAGTGCCTAGTTTTTAAGAGTATAAAGAAAAATAATAATAAAAAAAATTGTGATTAAAAATGAAGTGAATTTAATATAATATCTAAAAAATATAAAATAATATGTAGTGAAAGAATAATAAATATGATATTCATTACCATAAGAAAGATGATAGATAATGAATGAATAATAAATAAATAAAAAAATAACAAATATTTTCTTTCTCCTCAATAATATAAGAGATATTTTAGGAGTTATTAAATGCTCATTCCTTCAATATTCAACCTTCCCTACCAAATGAGGAGTGAAGAAGTGAAATGTTCCTCCATTAATATCTCACCCCTCCTCACACCAAACTAACCACTAAATTAAACACATTCATCTCTAAACTTAAACATTCACTACAAGTTATGTTGAATTTGCTTATATATGGTGTGGTATTAGAGTAATTCATGAAAATTTTGGAAATATAATCACTACATGTATATTATAGCTATTGATTCTCACTAACTCCCATCTTGTTATAATTAACAATTAAAATTTATTTACTATACATACAATAATTACATAGAATTAACCACCACCATTATTATTATTATTGCTACTTAAATTAAAGTTTGAACTAAATTCTCATTATATTTCAAAGTAAAAGAGAATTTAAATTGGAGATATCTTAAGTAGTCTATCTTTGATTCTGTTCAGCAACAATTATAGTGTTTAGTATTTTAACCATAATTAAAATATTATTTCTCTTATTTATATTATTTAGCAGCATAATATTTATATTAACTTTTAAAGATTGAAAAAGCTGTTCATAAAAAGTTATCCCTCATAATTTTTAAAAATTAAAAAAATATTTTAACTAAAATTAATAAAATAATATCATTATTTTTATCTTTAATAGATAATTGAATCGTTATTTTTATCAAATATTTTTATTTTTAATCACTATATAAATAATTAATAACTAATAGCTAATATCTAACGACTGATAGTTACTAAAATAATTAATATTATCAAATAAAACTTTCATCTAGTAATTAAAAATATATAATTCATTATACGCCCATTTTCTTACTCAAGTTTGAGATTTCTCATTTATAATTACCTTTAATAATTAAAAAAGTAAACTTTTCATATTGAGGGAGGGAAAAAGAAAACAATAACTTTAGTAGAAGAATAAGAAACGAAGACTAATATATATATATATATATATATATGTACACATAGAAACTTCTTCACCTAATTGTATGAAGTCTTCTCTCTTCCGTCTTCGAAGCACAGACTAGAAAAGTATCAAAGACGACCTGTCGTGGAACCAAATTAACCTTAAAAAATATAATAAAATAAAATAACAAACGGTGCTTTTGACACGTCAAACATAGGCAGCTACTTGCTAGAGGTGAAGCATTCTTGAGCTGAGCTAGCTACATACTGATCCCCTCCAATACTCCCAGTGACCCGCCCCCCACGACAAACAACAGTACAGAGATTTTTTTTTTGCCTTCCCTATATATCCATGTACTCCTCTCTTCTCTCTTTGTAGCCTCTTTTCCTCGATCCTTCTCTCCCAATAACCTCTTCTTTTTCCCGCCGAAAGCCCAACACTTTGTAGCTGTGCTGCAGCTTCTCTGGACTTCCCAGTAATGGTGTCAGCTTCTTCCAATCTGAAAAGCGATTTGCCTCTTTTTTCTATTTGTCTCTTTGTCTCCTCTCCCCATAATTATTTCTCTCTTTCTCTTATAAATTCTTAACTCGTCCAAGCCCAACTCAGTTTCTTTCGCTTCTTTTCTCATCCAAGCCTAACTCAGTTTCTTTCGCTTCTTTTCCGATCGATCTTTCTGCTGTGCTCTTGCCCCAGATGAAAGAAACCATTTTAAACCCCGAACCTCTCCCCATGTCCGCACAACCAGCGATCAAATTCACCGAGCATGTAACCACTACCAGCAAGCTCATCCCCATCTCTTCAAGAACCCGGAAAAGACTCGTTAGAATCATCCTCACAGACCCCTATGCCACTGATTCATCCAGTGATGAAGAAGATGAAGAAAAGAAGGAACCAAGGAAAGGAAAGAAATTCGTGAAGAGAGTGAAGAGGCACGTCAGAGAAATCAGCTTTAAGCAAACCAGACCATCAGGTCCACCACCTTTTATTGCTAAAAGGAGACCTTCGAGATCTCCGGAATCTGGCGTCACTTCCCGGAAGAAGTTCCGAGGTGTCCGTCAGAGACCGTGGGGCAGATGGGCCGCCGAGATTCGAGATCCAAACCGCCGGAAACGGGTTTGGCTCGGTACCTTCGACACCGCTGAGGAGGCTGCCACTGTGTATGATAGAGCTGCAGTGAAACTCAAAGGCTCTAACGCCGTTACGAACTTTCCTAACCCCGCTATGACGGAAGACATAGGCAGTCAAAGGGATGGTTGTGAATCCTGCGATTCACCAAGCGCCGTCACGTCCTCCCCTACGTCGGTCCTCGGATATGAAGGATTAACGACGTTTGATGACAATTTCAGTTACGGTGACGTTGACGCTTTCGGATTCGATATTGACGTGCCGTTAAATCTAGCGGATTTTATGTCATCGGGAAAACATTTGGCCGGCGAAGAATTCGTTGACCTCGATGATTTCTTGGTCGACGTTATATCCTAAGTATAGTGTAAACAATGTTCCTCAGTCACTGATTTTGTCTAGGAAATTTCAGCGAACAGGGTGCAGTATTTGGTAATTTCACTTTGCCGACGTGGCGTTTTACTATTTGTTATTAAGGGCGACTAAGGGAAACAAGTGGGCAAGTTGGTGGCGGATTTACAAAAGTGCCCTCGTTGGTGGTTTTGGTTTGATTAGTCAAACACTACGAAGTGTAATTAAACGTGGAGTTTTAGCCGATTGTAGGGATTTATACGGCGATTTTGTCACGTGTTCTAAGTATTTTTGTACTCGTATAATTAAAATTATATATTATTAACTATTTAAATTATTTATGTAATTTGGTGTGATTTCTATTAAATTATTAACTATGAAAAAAAGAAAAAAAAATAAAATTAACGATTTATGACTCAATAATTAATTTCGAAAATCATAAATTTAAAATCGAAAATTAAAAATAAAGAAAGAAATGAATTAATTAATAAAACAAGTCAAATGGGTTTAATTAAAATAATAAATAATTTCCGCAGATTGTGTTTGGGGATGTGGGTGGTGTATAACGCAAAGACTTAGGATTGTGTATATTAATAATATTATTATTGGTGAAAGAAAGGGACGTAATAGGATAATTAAAAAAGAGAGAGCTTATGATGTTTAATGTCATGGTTCGTTGAACTTTGAATGAATCTTCTTCTTCATTTTCTTTTGCTTCTTCTTCTTCTTTTCTTCTTATAGGTATATTGTTTTATTCTTGGATTGTTACTCGTTAATAATGACATATAGTGGGATTAGTCTTGTTGGATTGCATCCCTTTGCTTGGAATTTTCAACACTTACCCTATTGCCTCGTCATTCTCATGATATATATACATATATAATCAAATATATAAGATTTTTTAAACTATATTCATGCATTTATCCTAATATTTCATTATTTATTTCACCAGTCATAACATAGTCACGTGTTCATAGGGGAAAATATTATTGTAGAGTCAAGTCTAAGCGTACATTGTAATCACAGAAATAAATACCCCACAAATTGAATCAAGACAAAGGTAATTCTTAGCGCACATACACTTCCTTTTCTCTATGTATTTCTCTTGTCACGTTTCACCCTTCTTTTTTTTTTTTTAGCGAAATCGCGTTATGTCATTTCACTTATACATTTTTTTTTTAATATATTTATCTTATTACATAAATAAAAAGGAAAATGCTTGGTGTATAAAATTTGGTATACAAAAACATACAAAAAGGGGTAATTCAGTAAATTTATAACACTTTTTAGATATACAATGTCTATTTAACCTTTTATTGATTTTTTATATTTAAATTTTAAAATTTGCAACTTCTCTCTCTTCTATTATTGGTCACCTAATCAAATATCACCAAATTTCTAATCTATCATTTTTTACCAAATTTTCAATCAATTAGAGTCCATTTCACCATCCATTTAACCTATCAGAGCCCACAATTCCATTAACCTATCAGAACCCACCATCCTTTTAGCCTATTAGAGCTCACCATTACTATAACCTATCAGAACCCACCATCCTTTTAGCCTATTAAAGCTCACTATTACTATAACCTATCAGAGCCTACCATCCCATTAACCAATAATGACCTATCTCAACCTCTAACTCCATAACCCTTCTCAAGCAAGAGACTCCACAATCTAACCTCAAGCATTTTCGGTTTAATTTTCTTCATGTATCTATTTTCGGTTTAATCTTTTTTTTTTTTGTTATTTTTGAATCAAATTTATATTTTCCATCTGATACACACTCTAAGCTCTGCAACAATGAGAGGTGACTCGATTTTTACAAGAGGAAAGAAAAATGAAAAAGATTATGTTGTCTTCGAAGGTAGAACTCGCGGAGTATTTTCTTCATAGCAAGATTGTGCATCGACTGTTTTAGGTGTAAGTGGAAGTGTTTACAAGTCTTTTAATAGTTATGATGAAACTCTTTATGCTCATGATCAATATTGTAACGATAAAAAGATAGGTGAAGACACATCTCGAGTGCTTAATGTTGAAGAAATACACATACAAGAATACGAAGGGACAAATAAGAATGCTTAGATCTATTTCTTCGCTGGAGATTTAGTAGGACTACTAATGTCTAAATCCAATGGTTCAGTTTGATAGGCATATTTTTGTCCATGAATTATGCATAATATCATGTGAATTTGATTGGTTTTAATTAATCTAAATTTGAGGAAAATATGGGATTATTGGTAATTTTATTGTGGAGAAAGAATCCATAGTTTTATACTATAATTTTATTAAGCCTTGTATTTGTTTGTTATTATTGAAATAGTAAATATTCTCTTCCATTTCCTTTAATTTATTTGCCATTAAATTAAACCTATACATGGATGGAAATTAGATGAAAATCATTCAAAGAGTTACGAACAAATTAACAATTCAATTTTATATTTCATGCCCAACACAGCATATGAAAAAATATATAAATTACTAGCCTTAATGGTATTGGTCATTGTTTGGCAGTTTCAAGTAAAAACTAAGTGCAAATCGAAGTAAAACGTAGGGCTGCAGTTCGTTGTCCATTTTACATGATGACCAGCACATGCAAATTTCATGTATAATGTAAATTTGACCGCCTACCCCTCATGGATATTGTAGCAACATAAGTTAAGTAGGACTTGGACAGCAAAGGAATAATACAAGAAGCCAAAGTAGGTAATCCAACCCTGGCGGTATTGGACATTGCTTGATAATTTTAAGCATAAATTAAGTGCAAAGCAAATAAAATTATAATATTTACAAAACTTAAGCAAGCTATATAGCATTATCATAGGCAAATTTGGCACTGCAAATATAAGCAAATATAATTATCTTGTATAATATTGACACTAATTATAAAGAAGCAATCTATCGTAAGAGTTTGAAATATCAAGCACATATAATAATATCATATGTCAATTAAACAGTGCAGTAAATAAGATAGCTAGAAATGGATTAAAAGTTCTATTATTTAGGATTCAACGCAAGAAAAAAAAAAGGTACACTAAAATCAATCCAATTTTGGACATCATTAGCCATATAAGGTCAAATTCAGATTTTCAAAACTAAAATCGCTGCCAATGTGCGCAACACTTGATGTTGGCTAATTAGGATTCCATCTCCACTATGATTTATTGAGGTACCATGATGATCACGTGCATTTTCCTGTCAAACAAACAAAATGTGAAAAATTAAATTTTTTTATTAATGAACTGCCTATAAAAAAAAAAATAAAAAACAACTAATTACCTATCCAATTATAATTAACAGCGAAATTATTTTATTATAACCTGATCTATATTATTTTATATGTTGAAGTTTGTGGTTCGCCCTCCACCAGCTACACGCGTGCGACGTCCACGTCGACCTCTCCTACCTCTAGTTCTGCTACGGTTGCTTCCTCCATTCAATTCAGGTCTTGATCGGAATAGATTGCTTCATGGCCTTCCGCAGCTATGAGCCTTGTGACACCCCTTATTCGTCTACAGTTTAGCCGAGTAAGATATACCACACAGTGTATCGGAACACCCTATTTTAATTCAATCATTTTTATTATTCCTAATTTATTTTTTTTCATAGTTATGAAGTACAATTTGCGAAATATAATTCATTTCAGTCATTTATTAAAATCATAAATTTATTTGAGGTTCCGCAAGTTTTATAGAAAATTCGGCAGAGTACTGGTTAAAAATGGAGAAAACAGTTCTTCAGAACCTGTGAAAAACACTTCCAAAATTTTCAATCAATCCCAAACTCCATTTCATCAATAAAATCTCAATATTTTTCAATAACATTTCCATTTATCAATCATTCATCTCATATGATATTCATGTAAAAGTCATAAATAAATATTCACTTTTTCATTCATAAACACAATTTTCATTATTTACATCAATACCAAAATACATTACATGAGTCTTAATTACACATAAGAAAATAAAAGTTAATTACAAAATATCAAAATAAAACCTAGTGTCCTACCAATGCACTGATGACGGTGAGGTGACACGGATACTATGCAAAGCTGCAGAAGATCTCACCCAGTCTGTGGTATACTGGACTCTCGATCGGTCTCTCCAGAACCTACGCGTGGCAAAAAGTAACACGCTAAGCAATAATGCTTAGTGGTGCCAATAATAAAATAAAAAGAAATAACAGAAAATAAATATGCAGTGCATGTCCTAATGTCTTATGCAGACAATTTTTCGATCATTATAGGTAATCTTATTTATTTTGTACTTGTTATATTCATAATTTCATTAAATTTATCTACTTCCATTTTTGGTTGCCCAAGTAACCTATACTGGATGACTGGACTGGATAAATGGGTAAACTGGCACTGGGTATTTAGTACCTCGGGCCGTCACACCATTGGTCACATATGCATCTCCTGGTGTACAACAGAACAGCTAATAAGCTGTAATAATATTAGGCACAAGGCCAAGTATTAACACAATGTCAAAATGGCTAAAAGCCATAAAATCACAAAATGACATAATGCCATGTACAGTATTGCTAACTGAACTCTATTGACATGCTAACCTATCCAAACTAATCTTGCTAGGTGTACTAGGGCATGTTACACTTTTAAACTTTACAATTCTTGAAATTTAAGTTTAGGTGTTACTATTTATTTCATTAGTCAACTAAAATATTGGCTTTTACATAAACAATAGGTACATTGGTTCTAATACTCCTAACATACCACATTTTGTATTCTAAAGTTATTGGTATTGGTTGCCAATACCATTTCTAAGCTTAGTGTTAGTTATTCAAAATTTTTAGATTTCAAGCCTCATATTTACTGTTCCATTGGTTATTTGCACAGTAGGAATTTGGAAAATTTGTCTTCATGAAAGTTGTTCCTTATTTTATCTAGTTACATTTCCTTTTTTGAATCACTTCATTTGGAGTTTTGTAGCTCAAGTTATGGCCTAAACACCATAACTGACCGGATTGGACAGAATTTAAAATTCTGGACAAAACTGGTTCTGCCAGATTTGATAACCTAAGTTTGGTTGGCAATTTGACTAGTTTATGGTCAGAATTTGGATTTGTGTTCTTCATAAAAGTTTTAGGTCTATGTCTCATCTTTTTGCTGGTAAAATTTCAGGTCAATTGGACCTTTCTACACTTAGTTATGACCAAATGAATAAACACTATTCATTTAGTCATTTTACCTAGGCAGAATGCAAGTCATACGGATTAGGATAATTTTTAAGCCAAATTGGTTTAGTTTTCTGGGGAGGGTTTCTTCACCAAAGTGGTGCCACTATGTGTCTAGTTTCATGTCTAATTGGCCTTGCACCAATTGAACCTCTACAACTCTATTTATAGCTGCCCAAACCTGCTGGACTCATATCCAGACCTGTAGGGCAGCCAAGGCAGCTCACCCAAATTCAAATTCTAAGCCACAACTCACTTCATTTCTTCATCATACACAACCAAATGGTCACTAATTGACCATTTAAACTTTCATTCACCAACACATAAGCAAACCCTAGGTTTCTTCCAAACCCTAACTCCACAATTTCAATTTGTTCTATTTTCATATTTTCTAGTTTAGATTAATGTTGTAACAAAGAATATAAGAGAAAAATTAAACAAAAGTGGCACTAACCTTCACTTAGTCACTTTCCAAGACTTAAAAACTTCACTTTCTTCCTTTCAAATTACTGCCCAAAGCTTGCTCTAGTGGTAGGGATAATTTTTAATGAAGGAAAGTTAGGGTTTTGAGGGGTTTTAAGGTGGGAAAGGAAGCTTGGTTGAAGGGACAACAATGGTGGAGGTGAGAGTGTGGCTCTGCCAGCTGAAGGAGGAGAAGAAATTTGATTTGTTTTCCTTAAGTTTTATCTCTTTTAATTAATTTAATAAAGCTTTTTGCATTTTGATTAGTTGGGCCTTTCTTAATTGCATCATGCATATGCAATAAATCCTATTTACTTTCATTTCTTTTCTTTTCTTTTTTCTACTCATTTGCAATTTAATTTTTAGCAATATTTATTTACATTTTGTGTCATGATAATTATTTACTTAACAGGACAAGTTGGCAAAAAATCACTTCTGAAGGCGAAATGACCAAAATGCCCTCCGTTTGGCTTAACAGACTAAAATTATTTGTACTGATTGAAAAATTTTTCTAAGCATTTTCTTGGCATTCTAATGCCATAGAACCCTCAATGACTCTTCTCTAGAGTTTCAAAAATTATTTTATGAATTTTTTCCCTGGTCTAGGGCTCTAGTTGCGAGAACCACAACTTCCCACTGGGTTACCCATCACTAGGGCATCGGCTTATTTAACATGGTTGTATTTTATTTCTAAATTTTTTCCTAAATTTTTCTTATTGATATTTGAGTTAATTATGATTCCTCACTTTAGTTTAAATATTTTTTCGGATGTTCTAACTGTCCGGACCGACACCGGTCACCGAAATAGTAGAATATACGGAATTGCTACAGGGAGAGTGTTACAACTCTTTCCCTCTAATTTAAATTTCATCATCGAAATTTACCTGATGCAAACAGTTGAGGGAACTATTGCCTCATCGTCTCTTCACTTTCCCAAGTTGCCTCCTTGGTGTTGTGGTGCCTCCAAAGCACTTTCACCAGTGGAATCTGCTTATTCCTCAACTCTTTTACTTCCCGAGCCAGGATCCGTATGGGTTCTTCTTCATATGTCAAATCCGGTTGTACTTTAATTTCTTCCATGGAGATGACATGTGAAGGATTTGAGCAGTATCTTCTTAGCATAGATACGTGGAATACATTGTGGATCTTGTCCAGCACTGGTGGTAAAGCTAGCCAGTAAGCCACTGGACCTATACGTTCAATGACTTCATATGGGCCAATGAACCTAGGGCTTAACTTACCTTTTCTTCCAAACCTCAGTACCTTCTTCCACGGTGACACCTTGAGGAACACTTTATCGCCAATCACATATTCTATTTCTTTCTCTTCAGGTCAGTATAGGATTTTTGTCTATCTGAGGCAACCTTCAGAATGACTTTGATTAGTTTTACTTTCTCCTCAGTCTGTTTCACCAGGTCTGGCCCTACTAGTTTATCTTCACTCAATTCAGTCCAGCACACTAGAGTTCTACATTTCCTCCCATATAGTGCTTCATACGGGGCCATTTGGATGCTAGCTTGGTAGCTATTGTTGTATGCAAATTCTGCCAATGGGAGGTATCTATCCCAACTTCCCTCAAATTCAATAACACAACTCCTCAGCATATCTTCAAGGACCTGACATATATTTCATGTTATTATTATCATTTCCGTTCAATATTTGTATTAGTTCAATTGGTTTCAATTGTTTACTTGGATTACTCTTTCTGATTGCCCATCCGTCTGAGGATGGAAAGCTGTGCTGAAGTGGAGTTGTGTACCCAAGGATTCATGCAACTTCTTCCAAAATCTCGATGTAAACCTTGGGTCTCGATCAGATATGATGGAAAGTGGAATTCCATGCAGTTTAACTATCTCACTGATATACAATTCTGCTAACTTCTCTAGTGAGTAGTCAGTCCTAACTGGCAAAAAGTGTGTTGACTTCGTCAATCTATCTACTATCACCCATACTGCTTCATGCTTCTTCTGGGTGAGAGGTAGACCACTTACAAAATCCATGGTGACTCGATTCCATTTCCATTCAGGTATGCATATAGGCTGTAGCAAATCGAATGGAACTTGATGTTCTGCCTTGACTTGCTGGCATGTCAAGCATTTAGTCACATAGTTAGCTATGTTATTCTTTATACCAGGCCACCAATAATGAAGCTTCAGATCATGATATATTTTTGTACTTCCTCGGTGTATAGCATAAACACTGGTGTGTGCCTCTTTTAGAATACTGGCCTTCAATTCTCCATCATCTGGTACACATACTCTTCCTTTGTAGTACAGACACCCATCTGCTTTCACCTCATAGTCAATTGCTTTCCCTTTTGAGATTTTACTCACAGTAGTCATTAACTTTTTATCTACCTTTTGCCCATCTAAAATCTGCTATAGCAGGTTTGGCCTCACTTGCAACTCAGCCAAAATAGCTCCATCTCGAGCCAAAGATAGATGGGTATTCAATGATCTCAAAGCTGTGATGGATTTTCTGCTCAAAGCATCAGCAACTATATTTGCCTTCCCATGATGATAGTCAATCACACAATCATAGTCCTTCAGGAACTCAATCCATCACCTCTGTCTAAGGTTGAGCTCCTTCTGGGTTGACAAGTATTTCAGACTTTTGTGGTCTGTGTAAATGTAGCACTTTTCACCATACAAGTAGTGCCTCCATATCTTCAGTGCAAAGATAATTGCTGCAAGTCTAGATCATGGGTAGGGTAATTCTGTTTATGTGGCCTTAGCTGCCTAGAAGTATAGGCGACCACCTTCTTCTCTTGCATCAATACACACCCTAACCCATTATGAGAGGCATCACTGTAGACCACAAAGTCATTTTCCGACACTGGCTGTGTTAACACTAGTGTCTCTATCAACATAGACTTCAACTTCTCAAAACTGGCCTGACACTTGTCATTCTAGTCAAATCTGACATTCTTGTGTAACAACTTGGTCATTGGAGCAGCTATTAAGGAAAATCCCTTCACAAATCTTCTGTAATACCCAGCTAGCCCCAAGAAACTTCTGACCTCAGTTGTATTTCTGGGAGGCTTCCATTCCATCACTATTTATATTTTCTTGGGATCCACTCTAATCCCATCAGCTGACACTATGTGTCTAAGGAATGCAATCTCATTTAACCAGAAGTCACACTTGGATAACTTTGCATACAGCTTCTTTTCTCTCAGGGTTTGCAGAACAATCCTCACATGCTCATCATGTTCTTCCCTGATCTTGAAATACACCAAAATATCATCAATAAAGATCACTACGAACCGATTTAGATATGGATGGAAGATACAGTTCATAAGGTCCATGAATGCTGCTGGTGCATTTGTTAGGCCAAAGGGCATCACCAGGAACTCATAATGCTCATATCGGGTCCTGAATGCAGTCTTTGGCACATCTGCATCCTTCACCCTCAACTGATGATACCCTAATCTGAGATCAATTTTGAAAAATACTCCTGCTCCCTTCAATTGATCAAATAGATCATCAATTCTAGGAAAAGGATACTTATTCTTCACAGTCACTTTATTCAACTGCCGGTAATCGATGCATAACCTCAAAGTCCCATCCTTCTTTTTCACAAACAGCACTGAAGCTCCCCATGGTGACACACTGGGGCGTATAAACCCCTTATCCAGCAACTCCTGTAACTAGATTTTCAATTCCTTCAATTCTATGGGTGCCATCCTATAAGGAGCAATAGAGATTAGTGCTGTACCCGGCAGTATCTCAATAGCAAATTCAACTTCCCTTTCTGGTGGCAAGCCAGGCAATTCTTCAGGGAACACATCTGGGAAGTCTCTTACTGTGGGTATGTCACACAGATCTGGCTTAGCTTGCCTAGTATCCACCACATGTGCTAGGTAGGCTTCACAGCCTTTTCTCATTAGTTTTCTTGCAACTGTGGCTGAGATGACATTGGACAAGAAATCTGTCCTTTCCCCCACAACTGTAATCTCATTACCCTTAAGAGTCTTCAATGAGATCCTTTTCAACTTACAATCAACTATTGCCTGATGACGTGACAACCAGTCCATTCCCAAAATCATGTCAAACTCATAGAAAGGCAACTCAATCAGGTCTGCCAAGAATTCATACCCTTGAATCCTTAACGGGCAACCCTTGTATACTTTGTTCACCACTACACTGTGGTCCAATGGATTAGTGACCAGAATGTCTTGGTCACTCTTCCCTACTAATATCCCCCTTTTTACGGGTAGGTTGATGCAGATGTATGAATGAGTGAATCCTGGATCCACCATTGTATGCACAGATGTATTATAGAGGGAAAACGTACCCTTAATGACGTCGGGGGCATCTTGCTCCTCCTGAGCTCTTATGGCATAGGCTCTGGCAGGTGCTCTACCCTCAAGCCTCTCTGCTGGCTCAAATGTAGGCCTCTGTGATAGTCCCACTGCCTCAGATTTTCCAGATTTCCTACCCTTTTGAGGTGCAGGAGCAAGTTTGTCTGCTTGTGTTGGAGCAGCTATAGCAGTTCTGCGTGGACAGTTCCTCAACTGATGCTCTGTCGACCCACACCTTAAGCAGGCACCAATCACTCTCCAACACTCCCCCTTATGCCATTTCAGGCAATGTGGATATGCAGAAGATGCTGGGGCTAGTCCCCTGAACCCCGTCCCTGGAGAGCTGCCCACTGATGGTGTGGAGTGACCTCTCCTAGGGGTGAACTATGGCCTGGGCCCCTAGGACTGACCCTGACCTTGTGATTGACCTAAACTCTGTGCAGGTGGAACTTTGAACTTTTTTCCTGGTGCAGGAGATGAACTAGACTGACTCGAGCCCCTCTTCTGATGTCTCTCTCTTCTGGTATGCTCACTTATTCTAACCTTTTCAACTTTTATTGCAGCTTCTACTAACTTGGTGAAATCTGTGATTCCCAAGGCAATAATCATGATCTTTATGTTGTCATTTAATCCCCCTTCAAATCTTTTACACCTCTCGACTTCATTAGGGACTATCTTCCTTCCGTAGAGGCTTAGTCTGACAAACTCCTTCTCATACTCCGCTACTGATAACTGTCTCTGCCTCAGGTTAATGAACTCTCTTCTTCTCTCCTCAAGGTATGCATTACCCACATACTTCTTTTTGAATTCTGAGAGGAAGAAGTCCCAAGTTATTAATTCTGACTGCACTTCACTAGACACTATATCCCACCATTGGTAGGCATCATCTTGCAACAGAGATACAACAGCTTCTAGATTTTGCTCTGGAGTGCAGTGGAGTTGTTTTAAAACCCTTCCCGTTCTGTTCAACTAGTTCTCAGCTATAATAGAATCATCTTCTCTCTTGCCAAAGAAATCCACTGCTCCAAATTTTGTTAATCTTTCCAGATGTGATTTCTGCTGTGGAGGTGGTGGTGGTGGTGGCATTACCCCAGCCATTTGTCTGAAAAACTCGGCTATTTGTTGAAACATGGCCTGTGAAGGCTGAGTAGGCTTTGCTGGAGCTGGTGGAGCAGGTTCTCCCCTACCCTCAGTCTCAGCTGCTGCAGGTGGAGCATGACTCTCCACTTCCTCCTTAACTGCCCTCTGTGACGTGAGGTTCATATCCTAATCAAAATAACAAAGACAAAAAGATCTGCATTAGTGTCACCTCGACTCTTACAAATGCAATGCATGGTATGGACTCTATTTAGACCCAGAAATGCCAAAACCGTGCTCTAATACCACTAAATGTGACACCATTTACCCGTCTACAGTGTAGCCGAGTAAGATATGCCACATAGTGTACCGGAACACCCTATTTTAATTCAATCATTTTTATTCTTATTAATTTATTTTTTTCATAGTTATGAAGTACAATTTGCGAAATATAATTCATTTCATTCATTTATTGAAATCATAAATTTATTTGAGGTTCTGCAAGTTTTATAGAAAATCCGGCAGAGTACCAGCTAAAAATGGAGAAAACAGTTTTTCGGAACCTGTGAAAAATACTTCCAAAATTTTTAATCAATCCCAAACTCCATTTCATCAACAAAATCTCAATATTTTTCAACAACATTTCCATTTATCAATCATTCATCTCATATGATATTCATGTAAAAGTCATAAATAAATATTCACTTTTTTATTCATAAACACAATTTCCATTATTTACATCAATACCAAAATACATTACATGAGTCTTAATTACACATGAGAAAATAAAAGTTAATTATAAAATACCAAAATAAAACCTAGTGTCCTACCAATGCACTGATGACGGTGAGGTGACACGGACACTATGCAGAGCTGCAGAAGATCTCACCCAGTTTGTGGTCTACTGGGCTCTCGGTCGGTCTCTCCAGAACCTATGCATGGCAAAAAGAAATGCGCTAAGCAATAATGCTTAGTGGTGCCAATAATAAAATAAAAAGAAATAACAGAAAATAAATGTGCAGTGCATGTCATGATGTCTTATGCAGATAATTTTTCTATCATTATTGGTAATCTTATTTATTTTGTACTTGTTATATTCATAATTTCATTAAATTTATCCACTTCCATTTTTGGTTGCCCAAGTAACCTATACTGGATGACTGGACTGGATAAACGGGTAAACTGGCACTGGGTATCTAGTACCTCGGGCTGTCACACCATCGTTCACATATGCATCTCCCGGTGTGCAACAGAACAGCTAATAAGCTGTAATAACATTAGGCACAAGGCCAAGTATTAACACAATGTCTGAATAGCTAAAAGCCATAAAATCACAAAATGACATAATGCCATGTGCAGTACTGCTAACTGAACCCTATTGGCATGCTAACCTATCCAAACCAATCTTGCTAGGTGTACTAGGGCATGCTACACTTTTAAACTTTACAATTCTTGAAATTTAAGTTTAGGTGTTATTATTTATTTCATTAGTCAACTAAAATGTTGACTTTTGCATAAACAATAGGTAAATTGGTTCTAATACTCCTAACATACCACATTTTGCATTCTAAAGTTATTGGTATTGATTGGCAATACTATTTCTAAGCTTAGTGTTAGTTATTCAAAATTTTTAGATTTCAAGCCTCATATTTACTGTTCCATTAGTCATTTATATAGTAGGAATTTGGCAAAATTGTCTTCATGAAAGTTGTTTCTTATTTTGTCTAGTTACATTTCCTTTTTTGAATCACTCTATTTGGAGTTTTGTAGCTCAAGTTATGGCCTAAATACCATAACTGGCTGGATTGGACAGAATCTAAAATTCTCGGCAAAACTGGTTCTGCCAGATTTGGTAAACTAAGTTTGGTTGGCAATTTGACTAGGTTATGGTCAGAATTTGGATTTGTGTTCTTCATGAAAGTTTTAGGTCTATGTCTCATCTTATTTCTAGTAAAATTTAAGGTCAATTGGACCTTTCTACACTGAGTTATGACCAAATGAATAAATACTGTTCATTTAGTTATTTTGCCCAGGCAGAATGCAAGTCACCTAGATTAGGGCAATTTTTAAGCCAACTTGGTTTGATTTTCTGGGCAGGGTTTCTTCACCAAAATGGTGCCATTATGTGTATAGTTTCATGTTTAATTGGCCTTGCACTAATTGAACCTCTATAACTCCATTTATAGCTGCCCAAACCTGCTGGACTCACATCCAGACCTGCAGGGCAGCCAAGGCCGCTCACCCAAATTTAAATACCAAGCCACAACTCACTTCATTTCTTCATCATACACAGCCAAATGGTCACTAATTGACCAATTAAACTTTCTTTCACCAACACATGAGGAAACCCTAGGTTTCTCCCAAACCCTAACTCCACAATTTTAATTTATTCCATTTTCATATTTTTCTAGTTTAGATTAATGTTGTAACAAAGAATATAAGAGAAAAATGAAACAAAAGTCGCACTAACCTTCACTTAGTCACTTTCCAAGACTTAAATACTTCACTTTCTTCCTTTCAAATTGCTGCCCAAAGCTTGCTCTAGTGGTAGGGATAATTTTTAATGAAGGCAAGTTAGGGTTTTGAGGGAGTTTAAGGTGGGAAAAGAAGCTTGGTTGAAGGGACAACAATGGTGGAGGTGAGAGTGTGGTTCGGCCAGCTGAAGGAGGAGAAGAAATCTGATTTGTTTTCCTTAAGTTTTATCTCTTTTAATTGATTTAATA
>NW_026615221.1:0-18877 GCF_030052815.1 Hevea brasiliensis
AAAGAAACTTAACAAACATTATGTGTATGCCCATCCCAAAATTTCAAAATTTTTGAACTTGGTTGAGTTTTGTAGATTTATGAGAATTAAAATGATATTGTGGCTGCCTTTAACATTAATATATTATTTAGGATAATGAAAGGAAGGTAAATGCATGATTGGAGATATTAGGGTTAGGGCTTAAGCATGAATTTGAGACCTTGATCATGTAATGGTGACAGTAAGTTTTAATGGTCAATTATTGACCATTTGGCTATTTGTGAATCAGAAATGAAGTGGTTTGTGTAGTGGGAATTGAGGTTAGTGTGGTCGCCTCTAGGTGACCTGTAGGATCGGCATGAGTCCAGGAGGTTTGGGCAAAGAATAACTCGAGTTGTAGAGGTTCAATTGGTGCAAGGCCAATTGGACATGAAAATAGACACATAATGGCACAACTTTGGTGACGAAACCATGCCTAGAAAACCAAACCATATTTACCTAAAGGTTGCCCTAATTCGCTTGGGTAAAATGATCAAAATGAAATAAGATTTAGTCATTTGGTCATAACTCAACAGTAGAAAGGTCCAATTGACCTGAAATTTTACCAGCACTCTAGATATAGACCTACAACTTTCATGTGAAGAAACCTAACCCAAATTATGACTATAATATATTCCAAAAAGTGGACTGGCAAATATCGCTTCAAAAATACTATAGATTTGGTCATTGATGAAAATCTAGAAAATTTGTAATCCTACTAGCTATTCTGGTTTTTGGGCCATAACTTGAGCTACAAACTCCAAATAGAGTGATTAAAAAAATGTAACTAGGACAAAAATAAGGAAACAACTTTTATGTTGACCACTTTGCCAAATTCCCACCGTAAAATGACTAATGGAAGAATAGTAAACACAAAGCTTGAAATCAAAATTTTGAACAATTAACATTAAGTTTAGAAATTGATATTGGCAACCAAAATCAACAATTTTAGGAATGCAAAATGTGGCATGTTGAGAGTATTAAAACCAATGTACCTATTGTCCATAAAAGTGAACATTTTAGTTGACTAATGAATTGAATAGTAACACCTAAACTTGAATTACAAGAATTGTACAATTTAAGAAGTGTAATATGCCCCCCCTATGTAGTACACCTAGTGCAAGATTGGTTTGGATAGGTTGGCATGCCAATAGGGTTCCTCGTTAGCAAGATCGCATATGGCTTCATGCCATTCGTGGTTTTATAGCCCCACGCGTACATTCTCATGATATAATAGCCTTTGGCTATGTTGATTGAGTTGTTATATTCGTTTTATCCTCGAGTAATTATTACAGCGCTTATTAGTCACTATGTTGTAATACAATTTGAGAGACACAATGTGACCGATGGTGTGATGGTCTAGGCATTTAGTACCAAAGGCTACGTACTGTTATCCGATCCACTCGATCAGTAGGGTTACTCGACGATGATAATAAATCTTATCAAATTGTAATTGAATAATACTAATAAATATCATAAATTAAGTCTACAAAAATGTAAACATACATTCTCCATACTTACTTTATTTTAGTTATTTTATTTTATATTGTCACCACTAAGCTGAATTGCTTAGGGCGTCACTTTGCCACGCATAATCTGGAGACATAGGGAGCCTAGCGGACATTAGGCCTGTGAACTTTGAGTGACATCTTGAGTCCGAGTCACCTCACATCTGCCAAGCACTTGGTAGGACATTAGGACTTTGGGTGGCATTTTGTATTTTACATTTTTGTATTAGTTTTGGATTGTAACTATAAACTCTTGAAATTATTTGATAATGTAAATATATGAAATTTCCTATGGTTGTAATTTTAGTATATTATGTTGAAAAATGAAATGTTGAGAAATATACATGAATGTGATTTGAATAGTGATCATGAACAAAAATATTGAAAATAGTGTGTAAATTTGGAGATTGATTTGAGATGTGTGTATATTGGAGTTCTGGATTGAAAACTATATTGGAAGTGCCTTTTAAACAGTTGAGGAGAAGAACTTTTTTCCCAATTCATAAGCACTCTACTGGATTTTCATTAAAATTTACTGAAAATTCAAATCAATAAAATTGTAAATAAATAAATAAAAAGGGTAAATTGAATTGAAATATGATTTGTGCTCACACATAACATGTGTGGCATATCTTGCTCATTCACTGTGACGCAGTAAAGTGTCACATAAGGTTAGGGTGTAGCACTCTCAATTTAATTATGAATTTTGTTTGATTTTATTTAATACATTGGGAATTTTATTCTTTAATTCAATCTCTTGTGTTCTTAATGCATGCTACGTGATGGTACCCACCTAGCCATGATCTAAGATATTAATTGATAGGCGAGAGGTGAAGATTAGTATTAGAAAATTAAGATTTTAAACCTAGGAAATCTGACCTAGAGATAGGCTGATGACCTTTGTGGAGTTCCAAAATTAATCATAGATCTTTAAGGTTTTAATTAAATAAATCACCACGAAAGTATGGTTTAGGTTAATTAAAATACACTTTGAGTGCCTTGAGAGAGGACTTAAGATAACTTAGGATTAATTTTCATCAAAGTAATAATATCTTAATTATTGAATGAATTAGATTGATTCTATAATTAATTAAAGTGTGAAACCCTAGCTCTAGAATATTCTCATCTATTGGTATTTTACTTTAGATAATTGTTTTAGACTTTATTTCTTTTAGCTTAGATTTAATTATTATTTCTTTATAACTCAATCATTTAGATAATTAAAATCACTATAGTTTGGTACTCAACATAGTCCTCGTGAGAACGATATTCTACTCATCACTTTATTACTTGTTAGCGATCCATACAATTGGAGTAGTTGTAAAACTAGCAAATAATAAGATGGACTTGTTACTAATAGTATTCCAAATCCAATGTGCCTAGCTCATACAGAGGCTCTTTAGGACTTTTGGTTAAATTAGTAACATGCAAAGGCTCCTCAGGACTTTCACTTACATAAATAATGAGCCAGGGGCTTATTAAGCCTCAACTGGTCTTATCACCACATACCATGCATGATCATATCATAGCACAAAACATATTCATAACTTGGGGGAGGCCAGTTAGTCATCTAAGGTCCATCAAGCATCAATAACAAATATGTAACAATGCAACATATTTGTGTTCTAGATATAGACACCCTAATAACAATGAAATGTGCATGTGAATGATCATGATTTTAATTTAAATAAATTACATTTTATTAAGGTTAGTGTTACTCACTTCTTGTAGCCTATCAAATAGCTCACTCGAATAATAGCCAGCTTTGGATCCTTAGCTTCCCAAATCTATCAAGTCTGATCCTATAAACATCAGAACCTAAGGGGTTATTCAAACCTCTAAAACTCTATACAAACATCAAACAGTCAATTCTAGGTCATTTTGGATAGTAAAATAATATTTTGGAACCTTAAATAAAGAAGAAATAAGGCTGGCAGAACCAACTTCAGCTATCAAAATCTTGAACATCGATTGCCCTTTTTGAACAGTAGCTATTGTGGCTGTCGAAGTCTTAAACCTTAAATGTCCTTTTAGTCTAATATCGACTTCAGTTATCGAACCTAGAAATTTCCCAGATTTTATCGAGAAACTACATGACTTTGACTACCAAAATAATGGTTTTAAGCAGCCAAACCTAAGAATTTCCAGATTTCCAAAGTTAATAAACTATAACAACTCACTTAAAACATCACTAAAACTCAATCCCAAGCTCCAAAATACAATCCAATAATCACAACACTTAATTAGGGCCTAAAACAACTTGAATTCAAGCTCAAAGTCCACATTCATTCACCATGAACATGAATTTAAATTTCTTCCCAACTTTAAACACAACATTAACAAGAAATTCTTAAGTTCATAAAAGGAAACTAGCCATTTAAGGTATATAAACACTTAAACTTGACAAAAATTAAGAATAACACATGATTTAGCATCAAGAGCACCAAAACCCAATGTGCAAAACATAACCCTTAACCTTACCAAGCTCAAAATCTCCCTTAAGCATACATGCTTCAGCTCTCACTCAAACATACCAAGATTAAAACTTCTCAAACCTCATATGCAAATAAAATTATATAATCTAAGTCTCATAAACATGCTTGGATCCTTCTAAAAGATTAAAAGAAAAGATGGATTACCTCTTTTTCTACAACACCCTCACCGTAGGTAGTCCATACGTTCTGCTATTTTGATGACTAATATATGTCTGGACAGCTAGGATGTCTGGAACTACACTTAAATGACAGTAAGGAGATATAAAATAATGGAATAAATAATAAAAAAATGCAAGAAAAATTAAAGAAAAATAAAAGACATGAAATGTAATTAGGTTAAAAGAGCCGAAACCGCAGCGATGGGTGACCGTACCGGGAAGTAGGTACTTGAGTCTAGGCCAATTATTTGGCTATAAGTAATTCTAAAAAACTTGAAAAATTACAATCTAAAATTATGAGTGATCATATGACATAGGGCAAAAAACTCTATGAAGAATACTAAGCCTAAAAGTGACTACAACATGTCCAATTAAATTGGTAAAGTGTAACTCCAAAAATTTGCCTAGTCAAAGAGCCAGAATTAGGAAATGAACCAGTTATGGTTATTTGACCATAACTTGAGTTCCAGAAATCCAAATGACATGATTCAAAACGGGAAAATAAGATAAGACATAGAAGAATAACTTCCATGAGGGAAGCATGGCTAAACAATGGCCACAAATTAATCAAATTGATAGGTAAAGTTACGACATTAAAACTGAACTTAAAGAAAAGTTTATAAGATAACTTATCTTATGGTAGGGTTTTAACCCTAATGACCCTAATGTGTTACTAAATACTGAATTACATGAAATAGATATGTGGGACCCACTTTCCCACTATAAGGTGACTGAAATCATTTGATACAAAAAATGTAAATTGCCTAAATGGCTTGCTAAACACATAAGTCATATGAAAATACACTTGGAACCTATATTTCCATCATATATGAAATAACAATACTATAAATATCTATAGTACATGACATAAAATAATGAGAGTGATAAATACATAAGTTATATGAATATATACTTAGGACCTATGGTTCCATTATAATGACATGAAAATGGTATAAAGCATAGATAGTACATGAAGTAAAATAACAATATGTTATGAAACCTTGATAGTACATAGCATGAAATAATAAAACTATAAGTGCTTAATAATACTAATTTGCCCAAAGTATACCTAAACTTATATATATAGCTTGGATCAATTAGTATACCAATTAGGGACTATAGATTGTAGTATTGCCCACAGAAATAATCATTGATAGATAATATATATCCGATATGATTGTTATCACGGCTTTATGCTGCCCGCTTGCCATTGTGCACGATATGATTTACGGCTTTATGCCTATCTGCCTTGTACCTGACATGACAGATATATACATGATAGGCATATGGATGTTTTGAAGGAGTGGAAGCATGAATAAAGGGCATTGGAACCTTTAATTTCAAAAATTATTTCTAAGGTTACATGCACCATACCAAGTGTCTTATGATCCTAATCAATTTCCAATGCCCAATTGCATACCAAAACACATTTTAGCATGTATTAAAATTTCATTTGCCATTAAAGATTATGAATTAACATTTAATTCAATTAAACCCTAACTAAAAAAGGGATTTTTAGGTACTAACCTTTTGATGCATAATTGATGCAATCTTAGGATGTTCTTATGACCCCAAATGTTGTCCCTCTAGTTTGTCCACCATAAGGACACCAAAAAGTAACTATGGTAGCCCCGAATTTTGCCTCTCAAGCTTTGCCAACCACTTGAAGATGGGGTTTAGTGCTTTAGTGAAGGTTAATGGGTATTTAGGATACTAGAAACCTTTTCTAGCAATTCAAACTCAAAGAAAATAGGGATTTGTCTTTGAATCAAGTGAGAAAAGAAGAGAGGAGAAAGACACTCTAAGTTGCCGTCCACTTTTTTGGAGAGGAAGAGTGAGTGGCTGATATATTTTTATAAACATTATTTATATACTTAGTTCAAACCATAACACCCTTGCAACAATTCATCACAAGATCTCATCATGTTATTATATGATTTAATCTATGAAGCCAAGTGTGAAGCTCCATTTAAATCATGACATGTGGTCTTCCATCATAGGAAGACAAGTGACAAGATCATATGGTGCCATGTGTCACCATCTCATTATTACACCTTACCCCTTTGTAAGGTATAACATGATCCAGTAGAATACCTAATGAACTACCGCACTTCACCTACCGATAACTCATTAAGTACCCTACAAGGGATTTTAAAACAATTTTCTTACTTTTGTTAAGTGGTGAGCATTTTCTAATAGGTATTTAAAACATATGATTAAAACTAAATCTAGTTAATATTTGGTTCATTTTATTTTTCCGCAAATTTTATAAAAATTTTGACAGAGTTCTGTCTGTATTTTGATAAACCAGTTCTTCAAATAGCTGTAAAAAGCACTTCTAAAAATGTTTTCTCAACAACTACTTCAATTTCACAATCAAACTCAATCCATTTCAACAACTCTATAATCATTTCAATCAATTTCTCAAGTTCAAAATTCAATAATCCTCAAAATACTAGTAATACATTTCATTCAAATTAAATAAAATAGTTGTACTCATATTTCATTAGAGACAAAACAATTTATATACATCCTTACAAAATTTACATCAAAAGAAATACAAACTAAACTTTATTACAAACTTCATACAAATTTTGTACAAGCTGCTCAAGACCCATTTACATGTCCATACTTTTATATGCAATACATATATGAAAAGAAATATTTACAATTAGGGTATAAATTATACCCGATAACTTCAAGCTGAATGATCTTTAATCCTTAGCAGCTCAGTCTGCTGCTCCTCTAGTCTCTGTATCTGCGACAGCAATAAAAGCTATCGCTGAGTACTAGGACTCAGTGGTGCACAACATACTAAAATAATCTTTATGCAAAATATAAATCACATTTATTCAAAATTTTGACTAAACATGAGCATTAAACACAAAACATGAATTATGAGATTTTAATGCAAACCAAGTTCATTTCAAAGTATCAAAACACATTTCATAAAACCCACAGTTAAATCATGCCATTCGAAACAAATAGAATCTCAATAGCCAGAGGCTAAAGAGAAATCACATCACAAGGCTAGCTAGCTCAAATATATGGATATCCATTCACATCCTCTTCTACTGGCACACCTCAACACTTCTCCAGAGAAGGAATCAAAATTCGAAACTAATTACCCCCACTAGTCGTGCTAGTGAGGTGTTCAAATATATGATCATGACACTGTGGTTTCAAAACTTATCTTAACAATTTGCTAAACATTGTTATTTCAAATATACATAATAACTTTCAACAATTTAAATTAAACATCATAAGAATGCCATAATCCATTATTTCACATTATTCAAAACAGTATGCAAAAGATGATTATAAAAAGTATACGTTGTGCACAAACCTCAAATGAGTTGCCTGTTGGCCTTGACTCGACTCCTCGGGTTCTGTCCCGGTATTTTTTTCCATTGAAAAACACAATTTCACAGTGTTTCAGTACCATAACTTAGCATAAATCCAAAAATAAATTTAACTTCACTTTTACCTAGCTCTAACGTGTTAAACTCGACGTTCTTGAAATTTTGTGTTTCGGGTTACTATTCATTACACTATTCAAGTCAAATTATTGACTTTCTAAGGCTTAATAGGTATGGGAATTCCAAATTACCCACATACCACATTTTGGTCACCAAACTTGTTGGTTTTGGTCATTTTCTCAACACTTAAGTCTTTTAGGCAAAATTGTAAATTTTCAATTTTTGGTGTCTAAGGTTGCACTGTTCCTTTGGTCATTTTTGTGTTGAAATTTGGCAAAACTTTCTTCATAGAAAATGTTTCCTATTGTCTTAAGTTTATTCTCCTTTTTGAATCACTCCAATTGGAGTTTTTTAGCTCAAGTTATACTCAAATTACGGTTACTGTTCATGCTTCAGAATTTGGTTCTGCAGATTTATTGATCCAATTTCGTTCAGAAATTTGATCAATTTAAGTCCATAATTTGGTATAAATTTCATCATATGAAATGTTCTACTATGTCTTAGGTTTCCATCGCTTAAAGAATCACCAAAATCTGAGTTATCTAGAGAGATTTATATCAATTTAAAATTTACTCTTCATATGGTAAATCTGCAGCTTCTCAGTTCGGTCACCAAATTTGCTCAGTGATTTGATAGGGTTAATGGCATAATTTGGGTTGGTGTTCTTCATAAAAGTTTTAGGTCTATATTCCATCTAACTACTGGTAAAATTTCAAGTCATTTTGACCTGCCTAGCTCGAGTTATGACCAAATGAACAAACACTATTCATTTGGTCAGTTTGTGCACAGGCAGACTATGATTTCTCAACTTTGGTCAATTTGTTCACTAGGTTTTGGTCACTTTTTGGGCATGCTTCCTAAATGAAAATTGTGTCATTTAGTGCCTATTTTCATTCTCAATTGGTCTCATACCAATTGGACTTGTAAAATTCCATTTTTGGTCCCTCAAAGTTGACTTTTGGTCATGGTGCATACCCAATCCGAATTTGGCTTTGATTCAAACACTTCTAACACACTTAATTAGGTCACAAATGACTATTTCTCTCCTTAAACTGTGTCAAAGACATCATTTAGCACTTCTTCACATTTTTAGTCCCTAAACCCTAATGTCCAAACCATAATTCACTAATTTTTGCATTTACTTGATTCCATGCCTTTAACCATAGTCATTCAACTAACTAAGGTTTATATACCTTTCAAACCATTCAATTCATGCAAATCATCCTCATAACCAAGCTGGCTGAAAATCAGTTTAGTCCCTCAACCAATTTTTCTTTTCATTTTAAGTTTGTTTCTATGTTCTTGATGCTATACATACACTAATTAAACTAAAAACTTGAAGTTTGCATTACTAACCTTGTTAGGTGTCTTTGAACTTTCACTTCCTCTCAATTTTATTCAATTCTTTGATGACCAATCTTCCTCTCAAATGATTAAATCAAGTTTTTGTGAAGCAAGTATGGGAGGATTTGGGGTTTAATGATGGTTTCAAAGCTTGAAACAAGCTTTAAATGAGATTTGCAATGGTGAGAGAGAGAGAAGGATGGGAGGCGGCACTTTGAGGAAGATGAGGCTTTTAATTTTTTTTTTCTTTTCTTTTCTTTTGTCTTTTATCTCTTTAGGAAGACCAAAAATCCAAATAAGTAAATAAATTAATTTTATTCTTTATGGCATCATGCATGATGTCATCACCTTTTGACTTTTCCATTTTCTCTTTCTTTTTTTTTTCTATTTATTTTTCTATTAGTTCTTTAATTTAATTCTCGATCCCAAAGTTTTCTTTTCTCTGATTTTATTTGTGATTAGGTGAGTTACTCTAAGGGTCAATTGACCAAATTGCCCCTCGTCGGTTCATCCCGGTTTACAATTAATCCCATATTTCTTCCGGCTCCCTGACCTAATTATTTGGCTGGCTTAACAGTTCTTTTTCATGATTTTCTCTTTTCCACTATGTTTATAAGGGTCCAAAGGACAGCGGTGTCACATTTTCGGTTTAAAATTTGAGTTTAAAATGACTTGATCGATTCTGAGAAGGTCACCCATCATTGACTCTCGCTCGTTTAACTTCTTATGTTCTGCTTTTTCTTATTTATACTTAACTAATTGAACATTATTAATTATTTGTGTTTATGCCTTCTCTAGTTGTCTTAGATGTGGTTCTAATCCTTAATTGTCCTGACCGATGCCGATCAAGACGTTGAAATATATCAGGCAAATGGGGGTGTTACACTCATGGTGCCATGTGTTACCATCTCATGGTACCATATGTCACCATGTGAAAAGACCAATTTGTCCTTACTCATTAATTTGAGTTCTCAGCCCAAAATCATAATTTCTCCACTTTAAATTAATTTATATCAAATATAAATTAATTAATTAATTAATCTCCATTAATTAATTTCTCATAATTAAATTTATATTTAATCAATTTAAATATAAATTTAATTTATACTATAAATCTAATAACCTAAAATTGGTTTCAAGTCATGCTAGGGACTTTGCAATCTTATTGCAAATCAAACCTCTTTAATTAATTAATTAAACTCTTTAATTTATCAATTAAATCACATTTTAAATGGTGATTAGCTTGTGTAGATGTGTGACTTACTAGGCTCATTACTTATTAGCAATTAGAAATGATATTAACTCTTAATATCAT
The DNA here is from genome assembly GCF_030052815.1 of Hevea brasiliensis. Classification (NCBI taxonomy): domain Eukaryota; kingdom Viridiplantae; phylum Streptophyta; class Magnoliopsida; order Malpighiales; family Euphorbiaceae; genus Hevea; species Hevea brasiliensis. The sequence goes on from NW_026615221.1 coordinate 10,318, forward strand.
TAGAACTCTTTCTTACCGTAAATGATTTCTCTAAATCATTTTAGGCATCTCATAGACCATGGTTGACACCTAGCATAGCATGCCATGGCCACCCAATCAATAATAAGGAATATCTTGAATGAACCTTCAATCATATGTTACTATGCACTAGAATCTCTCTATTACAAAATCTCAATTCCAGTTGGAGTCATGGTTAATGTCAAACCATATTTGCTATGAACATTATGTTCTATTTTAATTCCAGTTCTTGATTAATTTGATTTTCTTGTGAAACTCTTTTCGACTAAATCTATCTGTCTGGCCAGAACTTTAAAACATCAAGAATAATTAAATGAACATAGGATTTTATCCCTATTTACTTAGGGTACCAGTTCTATCTTGATCAACACCTATCTCCATCTATAACTAGTAAGAGCCAACACATGCTCATATACCCATACACGATTACAAGTATGAAAGTAGTATCAAACTCAAACTACTTATATACAAGATAACTGTGTTACCTCAGGTCTAAAGATTATATGCACTGATATGATATATGACAATGCATTGACAATAGTAAACTCTATGTGCTTATCATAAGCATCACTAGTTCGGCCTACTTATCATGTATAAGTGCCTATAATTTTTGTTATGTAGCATGAGACTCACCACTCCATCTTATTTATATCACATATAAATACCTTGGGAACAAATATGATTACAATCTTTACGGATAAGTCATGTCCTTTGTGAAGTATCCTTGATTATGAACCAATTTATGATAATTTGCGCTAGAAATATCGCCACTCATATTCTTAACAACTTAAGAATATAATTTCTAACAAAATATCAATGGAACTTTTCTATTACACATAAATATATTATATAAACGAAAAGTAAAATTGCCTTTTATAAATAAAATATGTACAAGATACATACAAAATGATAAGCTCTATGGTATACTACTAACATGTCTAACTTGTATACTCCCGTGTATCCAATCTTTATAATCTATCATAGGTTACTTAGGCACAAATATGAGTAATGAGTCTTAAATTTAATTAAATACGAAAAGATCACATATGAGTAATAGGTGTAAAAATCAATTGATTATATGAAGAAATCTTAATAAATTAATATGCTCCTATGGAGCAATAAAGTTATGAAACGACTCATAAGTAACAAGCTTTAAAAATTAAATAATTACATGAAGAGACTACGATATAAAATTAAGAAGAGTGAAAATAGAATAAATTATTAGAAAGGATCCTGACAAGTTTAATTGCTTCTAAAGTTCAGTAAACATGCAATTGACTTAGAGTATATGAAATATGAATCTCTATATGCAATTATACATGAAATAATTATCCTTGATTATTCAGTTATTTTTATTTAAAATTATGCACTACTAAGTAATATGCTTAGTGCGATGGATTGTTTCCTCGCGTAGGTATTGGAGAGATTGACCAGTAGAGTCCAGACAAAGATTCTGAGCAGATATGCACTAGTGTGGGAGTCACCTCAGTAGAGTATTTTTGGTAGGGTCCATGTGTATTTAGATTTTTTATTTTTGATTTTTGTTTATAAGTCAAAGATGTAATTTATTTTGAGACTATAATATAAATTGTAAATGATTGTATATGAATTCTATTAATAAAAGTAAATGTGTTTTACATGAATTGATTATATGACATATGATATGAATTGATGATATGATGTGATAAATGGAAACTAATGAGATGGATATGACAAGAGGTAAATTAATATGGATTGAACTTATGATATGAAATTGTTTTTAATAGGTGAATAGTGAAACTCGCCAGATGCTAATAAAACAGAGGAGGCTCTAGTCGAGTTTTCACAGAAATAATTTATGATAAAAAAAGAATTACTACATATTTTTTATGAAGTTTAAAATTAACAATGGACAGGACAAAATAAGATAGGGTGCTCCGGCACTAAATGTGCACTCCTTGCTCGGCTACACTGTATACAGGTGAGGAGTGTTACATCTTCCCTTAAGTTTGAGAAAGAGAAGAATTGGTAGATGAAATCTTTAATTCACCCTTGATCTTGAAGTGTCCTAAGGATTCCAAGCCTTCAAATACACAATTACCCTAAAAAAAACTCACTCCTACTATTGCATGTAACTATAATGTAAAAAGGGAGAGACGATTTAACTTTCTTTGAAGAAATCAAACCAAGTGGTTATATATATCCTGATATTGAGGGGGCTTTCGACTACCTAAGTTAATTCTATCTAAACAAACATTTGAATAGTAAAAGGACTTGGAGGTCAAGTTCCTCCTGCTCATCACGATTTCTTTATTTCTTTTCCTAATAAAAACACACACTTAATTTCCCATATTTAACCTAGACTCTTAACACATTAGATTCATACATACATATACAAATATACATCTTACCACCATTCCTATGTCCATAAAACCTCAAGTTTCACGAGAACTTCCCATTAATAATAGGAATTCTGACATTGAAAAATGACAGATGTTTTAGGTAACTTGGTAAATAAATTAAATGCGTTAATTAGAAACTTAGGATTATTTGTAAATTGAACTTGTGTGAAAATCAAGTTGTCAATAATAGATTAATTTTAGTTTTTGATAAATTTCACTTAATTAGCAAATGCAATGATAAGGAGTATTAGTGCATGATAATTTTTTGTAAATAATAACCTTCTATTTAAATTACTTAGGTGTGTAAGTTTAGAAATTGCATTTTTAGGTAAAAGTTTGACAAAGGAATAATAAACAAGATTTTTGACACATTAGTAGAGGGTGACACTTGAATTAACGAGGTTAGACTAGGAGTAAGGGTGCCTAACACTTTTCCTTTATGTACTCACTATCTCAAACCTAGACATTGGGCTATGGTGATGATGGTTGTGGAACCTCTACAAGGAGTAATTACCATCCATGACCCATATTGGAAAATTAAGTGCATTAATTAAATCCCTTTGATTGTCCCTTGAAATTGATGCCTCAATTGGATGTCCCTTGGAAGAAATAATGAATATGTCTTGGTTGTTACTCGAGTGGCAACTTCTATTTATCTATGCCTTTGTGCATATATCCTTGGTACCATGATAGTATTATAGGAAGATAGTACTTACCAGGTGAACTCAATTCTATTAAGATTGTATAAATTATATGTCTAGGAAATTTTGTCTAAGGAGGTAGTACTTAAGTGAGACCGATGTAACTCCACTATCTTTCTTTGGCACTACTTAGTTCACTTTATGCAATCCTAGTAAACGATCTTTCACCTCAATGTTACATGATCCAACCATAGTTTTTGGTGACTCTATTGGGGACAATGGATAGTTACTCTAACATATTTCTACTAGTATAATATTATTCCTTTATTAAACTTCTTTGCATTACACTACACTATCAGACAGATCACTCTTAACCTTCCAAATTTCAACACCTCATGCTCATACCTTTGGGTATATAAAAGAGCCATAGCTATAGCCATTGTACTTAATGGACAAGTCTTGCATGGATAACCCTTGCTCCTACCTGATGAAACCCATGAGCCATAGATTTCAGTTGTAGGTATCGTGAAGACTTGTTGCATTGGATTTATAGCCTTACTATTTAAACTATAAGTCTTAGTGGTAGTTGAAATGAACCTGGGCCTATGCAAAACCCAATGTGTGTATAAGCCTAGGTACGCTTTAAAACCCATATTAGGCAAGAGGATGCCCACTTAGAATAAACTTTAAGGATATAAACCCATTGTTTGTAAAGGAAAGGCCATCCTAGACCATCCTTATTAGTGTGTCTAGTGTACCAAAGCCTAGGATAGGTTTTACCTAGACCATATGTGAGAGTTGGAGGAATAATGGGCAAAAATTCAGCTATAATAAAAGGTTTTGATTTGGTTTTAGTTTTTACTTTTGGTTTATCTTATATATTTTGATTTTGATCTTGTAAATTTTGGTTTGAAAGGTAAACATAAAGGCAAAGGTAAAATTGTGCATTTATACTAGTATTCATGCATTACATTTATATATATAACATGCCCGGTTAACCCTTAGACCTTAAATTTTTGTAATGAACATTGTGCCAAAATACACCAAAGAGACTTTCAATCATGTCACTTGGGTTGGAGAAAGGAAGAGACTAGTAAGGATTTCACCTGCACTAGTTTAGGTGGAAGACACTATGGCCATGTTTAAGAAAATATTTGATAAAACCTTGAATGCCATGATGTCTGATGTGAAAGAGAAAACTATGGTCAACCTTAAAAAGAGGCTTGAGGTAAGCCAATCAAGTGGCATTAATGTTACACCTTACCCCTCTGTAAAGCATAACATGATCCCATAGAATACCTAATGAACTACCAAACTTCACCTACCGATAATTCATTAAGTATACTATATGATTTAAACCATTTTCTTACATTTTGGAAGTGGTGAGCGCTTTTGGTAGGAATTAAAATCATTTATTCAAAGCTTAAAAACTAGTAAAAATTTTTGTCCATTTTTATTTTTCCGCAAATTTTATAAAAATTTTAGCAGTAGCATCGTCTCAGTATTTTGAGAAAACAGTTCTTCAAATACCTGAGAAAAACACTTCCAATAAATTTTTCAAAACTCCCAACCTCCAAATAATCTCAAGTCAACACAATTCAATTCATTCTACAATTCAACCAAAAATTTATCAACTGAAAATATTTCATAACTTCATTCACAGTGGATATAGTACGAAATTCACAAAAAGAAAATCCAAAATAACATTATTACAATTTATTATACAACTGCTCAACTTTACATTGATACATAAAACATTATAATATTTATATCAATTAACTATAAGGGTATAAATAAACACCCGCATAAAAGTGATCATGTGTTCTTGCCAATCCAACTCACTCTGCTTTGCTTTTTCCTTGTCATTATCCTGCTTATGACAAAATAGCTATCATGAGTATAAAATACTCAATGGTGTACAATAAAAATTTGAAATCAGTACATAAAACATTCCTTGACAAATTCACAATTTGAATATTTCATAATCACATTTCAATTTATCAAACTCATTATAGCACAATTTTGGTCAAATAATTTAATAAATACAGTGTTGCCAATTCATACACAACTTAAGCTATGACACAAAATTTCCAATCAATCGTGTTGTACACTACGACAAAGCAATCTACAATCCCACTAATCAAATCAATGAGGAGGTGGCTAGCTAGCTAATGAGTACTCATTCAATCTACAACCTCAACCGTAAACTAGAGAGGAAGGAAAATAATCGATCTCAACCCCATAAATGGAGGAGGAATAATAAAGGCAACGTCATGCTAAGTATGAATCAGAAATCCATTTTAAACATTTAATTCAAATATTGCATACAAAATCAAATCAATTTCCAAAGTTAAAATTTCATCACAAAGTGGTCAGAATACTCCCTATGTCTTGCAGTAAAGGTTGCGCGTATTTGATCGTTTGGTAAACCAATGTTGTCCTGGATAGCTAGGATGCTCTAGAACTACACTTCATTATGAGTGAAGAGACATAAATAATGAAATTGAAGAAAAGAAAATACAAGAAAACACAAAGGAAAGAATAATAGCAAAGAAATGTAACTAAGTTACGCATGAAGCGGAAGAAACCCTAGCGATGAGTGTGATCATGAGACTTCGGAAGTCACCAGGACTGATTGACCTAGCTCCCGACCTGCAGGAAACCACCAGAGAAGGAAATATTTTTTAGTGACTTAAAGAGACCCCTATTGAAGTATTAATATCATTAGAAATATCAAAAGAGAAAATTAATTAATTAGTAAAGAAAAGTAGAACGAAAATGCAGATAAACGGACCTGTTATCAAAATTGGGAATGTAACTGAGCAATAGGCATTATGGTCATTTGACATCCCGACCATCTTTTGACCTAAATTTTCATTAAAAAAATAAATAATATTACTAACTTGGAAAATATAATGAAAAATTAAATTGGGTGGTACTTAAAGTAAATATGCAAAATTATACAGGTTTAATGTGGAGATAAATGAAAGTTAAACTTATTATATGATTTAATTTGGGCAAGTGGACCACTATAGAATAAATTAAGAAAAGAAATGGGCGAGTGTAAGTTCATTAAACAATCCAATTTCATTCTTCTCCAAGTCCCTTCATCCATGCCGAAATGGAAAGAGGTGAGAACCTCCATTGCTTGCGATTTGCACTTGAAGCTCCATTAATTTCTTCAATTTACTCTCTAATCATCTAGGTTTCTTCTATTAAAGATTACTCTAACTTCATACAGGAAGAAGTAGATACCATTATTGAAGTTTTAGTGAAGATTAAGCAGAAGTTCCAATAATAGGTAAGTTTGTATTTTTGAATATTACTTAGTAAACTTGTATACATGTTATGGGTGTTTGATTCAGAAGAAAGATTTTCAAGTTTGAGTGCATTTATTGATATATCCAGTTTGGACAGCCATGGGTTGTATATTAATGAAATATTCATACATATATTTGATGAGAATTTATGTTAGGTAGGGTGATTTTATATCCTGGTAAGTTATTCCCATGTATATGTGGTGATTGTGCATTTGAAATTGAAGTGGAGGAAGTTATATGAAACTTTGGCAAGGTGGAGCAATTCGGCAGCCTTGGGACTCTTTGATAGAAAATTATTCATGAAATATGATAGAGAGTTGAATTGGGAGCGATATATGTGTGTATTTGTTATGGAAGTCTGTATGTGACAATTTGGTGAGTATGCATATAACTAAATTTGGGTTGGCTTACATGTTGAACATTAATGGAGTATTGTGTACCTTAAAATCTAGAGTATTCTGCCCAATTTACTTTGCTGGAATTGTGTTGAATAAATATAGAAGTGCCAAGAATGAATATTAAAGTATTGGGAGGAGGAGAATTGCCAAATAGGGAGTGTAAATTCTTTTATACGAGGTTGTGATTGTGATGGCAGGTGTATAAATTAGGTTATAAGTGTAAGTTGTGACTCAATTGGTATGAGAATGACCAATTGGAGGTGAAATAGACATAATATAGGCCAACTTTCATGCAAGTATTGCCCAAATTCTGCCTAGAGGTGACCTAAAGGATGACCTAATCCAAATTGGAAACTTTGAGAATCAGAATTGATCATATGAGCAGTAGTTATTAAAATGACCATAACTCACACAAAATGTAACACCTTATCCCTCTCAGAAGCATAACATGATCCCATAGAATACTTAATGAACAACCGAACTTCACCTACCGATAACTCATTAAGTACCCTACAGATTTTAAAATAATTTTCTTACATTTTGGAAGTGGTGAGCATTTTGGTGGGAATTAAAAACTATTTATTTAAAGTTTAAATACTAGTAAAAATTTTTGGCCATTTTAATTTTGCCGCAAATTTTATAAAAATTTTGACAGAGTTTCGCTTGTATTTGGAGAAAATAGTTCTTCAAATACCTAAAAAAAACACTTCCAATAATTTTCTCAACTCCCAACCTTCAATTAATCTCATATTTACATCAAAATAAACTAAACTACCGTGGTATAGACAATGCATGCACTTCTTCAACAGGTTATCTCTCGATCAGAAAGTGACTCACTCTCGCTATGTCCTTTTCTATCTCTGATGACAAGTTAAAGCTATCACTTAGTAAAAAGATACTCAGTGGTGCACAATAAAACGTAAAATGTATAATTTAAAACATTCATGAACAATTCATAATTCAAATATTTCACCATCATATTTCAAATTTTCAAATCACATTTATAACAAATCATAATTTTCAAAGCTTAACACAACACAACATTGATCAAATAATTCAATAAAGATAGTATTGCCAATCAATAACACAACTTAGGCCACGATACAAAATTTTCGATCAATGCCGTGTTGTACACCACGACAAAGCAATCTACAACCCCATTAATCGAAATCAATGAAGGAGGTGGCTAGCTAGCTAATGAGTCCTCATCCGATCTCAACCTCAATTGGCAAGCCGAGAGGAGGAAAATAAACGATCTCAACCCCATAAATGGAGGAGGAATAATGTGATATCACAGCTAAGTGTGAACACAAAATTAATTCAAAACAATTTATTTTAATAAGTTATGAGAAATCTGATCAATTTCCAAAGTAATATTTGCTATTATTATTTGGCAACACAAGACATAATTAATCACAGTCAAATTTTTAGAATAAAATATTTAAATAAGAATTATTGTACAGACCGACGTGAGTCGCCTCTAGGCCTTGACTCATCTCTCGGAGCTTCAAGCCTTTTCAGCTGAAACACACAGTTTCTGATGTTTGATTACCATAACAGCATAAATCCAAAAATAAATTTAACTTCACTTTTACCTAGCTTTAATGTGCTAAATTGACATTCTAAGTTTTTATGTTTTGAGTTACTATTCACTACACTATTCAAGTCAAATTGTTGACTTTTTAAGGCTTAATAGGTATGGGAGCTCCAACTTCACTCACATACCACATTTTGGTCATTAAATTTGTTGGTTTTGGTCATTTTCTCAAAGCTTAAGTCCTTTAGGCAAAATTGTCAAATTT
>NW_026615222.1:0-18401 GCF_030052815.1 Hevea brasiliensis
ATCTTCCTTGTGGTGTGTAGACCATTTTTGTGAAGGAACTTAAAGGATTGGAGTTGAAAATGGGAGGTTAAGAGAGCTTGCATGAAAAATGGCCATGGTTTTTTCATTTCCTCTCAATTCGGCAACTTTGGTTGTTTTGGAGAAGATGACTATTTCTGCTGGTTTAGTGGAGTTACAGCTGCCCTATTATGTATTTAATTTATGCATTAGTGGTCCACTCACAAATTTAATCATTTTATAAACTTAACTCCCACTTATTCCACATTTAACCCATGATTTTAGCTATTTACTTTAGGTACCACTAAACTAATTTTTCATTTTATTTTCTAAGTGTAATATTATTTATTTTTAATGGACATTTAGGTCAAAAGACAATTCGGGATGTCAAATGACCATAATGCCCCTGTTCGGGTTACGTTCCCGATTTTTCAGTATTACCGAGTTTTGTCTGTTTTTCGATTTCTCACTTTTCTTTGTACTAATTATTTAATTTTTCTTTGATCTTTCTAATGATATTTATTCTTCAATAAGGTTCTATTTAAGTCCTAAAAATGTTTTCGGGGTTCATGTGATCCAGGGCTAGTCAATGGTCCACGCCTGTAGCTTCCAGTCTGATCACCCATCGTTAGGTTTCATTTCGTTTAACTTGATCACAATTCTTTGCTATTATTTTTCCTTTGTTTTTCTTATATATTCTATTCTTGTAATTCATTATTATATTTCTCCTCAATCATATTGAAGTGTAGTTCTAGGCATCCTAGTTGTCCAGGACAACCTTTGTTCACCTAATGAGAATGCACTAGCGATCTTAGGGTTGTTACAATTCTCCCCCCCTTAAATAAATTTCGTCTCGAAATTTTACCAGCATTAGTCTCTAAACAGTGTGGGTGATGTCTCCTCATATCCTCTTCACGTTCCCAAGTAGCTTCTGGCACGAATGATGGTTCCACAAAGACTTTAACCAGTGTATCTGTTTGTTCTCACCGCTTCACCTCATAAGCGAGAATTTTTATGGGTTCTTCCTCTTATGTGAGGTGCAGGTTTACTTCAATCTCTTCAATCGATAGTACATGAGATGGGTCGGATCTGTACCTCCTTAACATGGACACATGGAAAACAACTGTATCTTTGCTAGCTCGAGGTAATGCCAACCGATATACCAAAGGACCAAATATTTCCAGAACCTCATATGGTCCAATGAAAGCGAGGACTCGCTTCCCCTTTACGCCAAATCTCATAATTCTCTTCCAAGGAGAAACTTTGAGAATACCTTATCACCCTTGCATACTCAATATCTCTTCTTTTCAAACCAACATAAGACTTCTCACGGTCGATGCACCTTGAGTCTATCTCTGATCAATCTAATCTTTTCCTCTGCATTGAACAATTTACGGTCCAATCATTTTCCTTTCACCTACTTCATCTCAACATAAGGGAGTTACGCACTTTACGCCATACAAAGCTTCATATGGAGGCATCCTAATGCTTGATTGGTAGTTGTTGTTATAAGCAAACTCAATCAAAGGCAAGTGTGTATCCCAACTACCTTCAAATTCAATCATACAAGCCCGTAGCATATCCTCCAATATCTGAATAACCCTTTCAGGTTGGCCATCTGTCTGTGGGTGGAATGCTGTGCTGAAGTTCAATCTAGTTCTTAGGGCTCTCTGAAGACTACCCAAGAATCTAGAAGTGAACCTAGGATCTCTGTCATACACAATTGATACTGGCACTTCATGCAATTTTACAATCTCATATATGTACAATCTGGCCAATCTTTCCAGGCTATAGTCCATCCGGACTGGCAAAGAGTGATTAGACTTGGTTAGTCTATCAACTATAACCTATACTGCATCATGGCTATTCTGTGTCCTCAGAAATCTCATCACAAAATCCATAGTTATCCGTTCTCCTACTATGTTTCATAGGGTGCCACTTGTATGCTAGCTTGACACTTATTAATGTATACAAATTCTGTTAGTGGAATGTATCTGTCCCATCTCCTTGATTCAAGGGCGAAGTTCTCGATATATTCTCGAGGGCTTATCACGCATTACAAGTTATTATTATCATTTCATTTCATTATTTACAGGAACTCACTGAGTTTTTCAAAATTTACCTGAATCACTTGTTTCGACTGTCCATCCATCTGAGGATAATAAGTCGTACTGATATCTCTAAGCTTATAGCAATTACTGTGGTACAGGTAATTCACACTAATGTAATCGAGTCAACGACTCTAGCTACCTTACAAGTGTAGTCGTTTGAGAGGCTAGTTACGAAGTTTTAAATTTACGACTAAAATTTTCACATTTATTTCCGATAATAGTACTCTATTCGTGCAATCTGTATCAATTTATAGATTACTTACAAATATTCTTAATTTATTGTACCACGAGGAAGCACGTAGCTCTACACAATAATCCGTGTCGATCAGTAATCTGCAGCTTACAATATAAACATTGAGAACATTATATAGTCACTCGTTATAACCTCATGGACTAGGTTTTCTAACATCTTATCTTTCTCGAATCCACTAATATCCCTAACCGATTCGATTACAATTTCCTTTGACAATTACTAACAGTAACATCTTTGCCCTCATCTAGAGCAATTCTATTACTGTAACTTACTTTTAGGTCCTCTTGCCTTACATTAAGTAGGCTCGCCATTTAGCTTTATAATTTATGGTATGTTAGAAAATACTTTTAGCTAACAATTCTTCCAAAAGTAATGTCAATCATACTTGTTATTATAGTTATTATTCTAAAGGACTAGTCACTAATACATCAAAATTCATTCCCATGTAAAGGAATAACAATAGAACATATAGTTCGACACTAACACACAACTAAGTAGTCTTTGGGATCAAATAATAACTAATTGTTTCTTTCAAAAATTAAAAACTTACCATGACTACATCCAAGCTTCGCTCTTTCTCCTTGGCGCATAGTGGACGCTCTGGTGTGCGCTACTATATTCGAGTTGATTCAACGTGTTATAGTGGTGAGGAGTACCAACTCTATTTCTATCTTGACTCTGACTGACGGTCTGTGAACTCCGGAGAGCAGATCGAGGTGGTTTAGCACAATCTTTAGCAAAGTGTCCAAGTTTTCCATAATTGTAGTAGGCTCCAGAGGCCTTATAGCATATCCCACCATGATATTTTCCACAAGTTTCACATTGGCGGGAAGGGTAGGAACTTCTAGTTGTTCGACGACTGGACCTTGGTGGTCTCTGTCCTAATGATCCACCTCTATCGTATCCACGAGCTTGGGGTTCCTCAAATTCTTTTCTCCTTCTCAAATTCTTTTCGAGCTCTGACCCATAGGTTTCTCCCTCTTTTCTATTTCACACTGCCCTTGTGGGGGTTGGGTCTATACTTGGGCTTGGGCTGACAGATTATCAGCCATTTGTTGGAAGAAAGTGGCCATTTGTCGGGCCATTTATGCAGTAATTTGTACTGGTAAAACTGGTACAATCGGGCCTTCGACACTTTGTGGAGTTGGGGCCTCAACTTGTACTTCTGCCATCACGGATCGTTCTATTGTCTCATTCTTCTCTTCCATATCTTTTCACGAGATTTTCTATTTACGTACAACCAGCATAAGGAGATTCCTCTCCATTAGTTCATATTTATGATGTAAATGTACTATATGTATCAAACATTTGAGCAGATTGTAGTTCTGACAAAAGATTTCAAATTCACGATTAAATTCACTTTAAAACCATTGCTCGATACCACTAAAACATGTCACACCCTACCCTCTCATGGGTATAACATGATCCGTAGTATACCTAATGAATTACCAACTCGTCTCATAACCCATTAAATACACTACAAGGGATTTTCAAAACTTTTCTTACTTCTTTTCTGATGGTGAGCACTATTTACAGTGTTAAAAACTTTTGTGGTCAAGTGATAGAACTAACACATTTGACTTATTTGGAGTTTCTGTAAAAATTTTGGCAGAGTGCCATCTGTATTTTGGATAAAACAGTTCTTCAAAAAACCTGTAAAAAGCACTTCAATATATATTTGCAAATCTCAACTCCAATATATTTCTCAACACAACATATTTCTCAATGCAAATCCATAGTGATTTTTCAAAGACTGAGATACAAGAAATATAATACAAAACTATTTAAGTAAATGAAATCTCATATTTACATTCACGATAATTTACATTTAATTACATACCAAAATGTTTTACAAGAGTTTTTATACAACTGCTCAAATAATTTACATACATATTATTACATGCTTACATCAAAACCTATGTACATGGGTATATCTATGATATACCAGGAGTGTCTGAATGTATCCTCAAAGCAACTTAATCATCGCTCTATGCTCTTACTGCGACAAGATACAAAGCTATCATTGAGTGGTGAACTTCGATGGTGCACAACTATAATTTAAAACATAGTACAATATACATTGACAAATTTCTGATAAATAATTTGAGAATCTGAATACTGATCAAATTTCACAACTCAAAATATTCATTGCCAATAATGTAAATCATTTGTATAAATAACTTGGAGCACAAAATTCAATTTATCAAATCTTGACTATCCATTTAAGTAATTCCAACAAAATCAATTACACACAAACCATAATTGAAATCACCATTCCTTACCATTCAAAAGCCATTCTGTATCTCAAAATCATTTTGTATCTCAAAAATCATACTGTATCTCAAAAGTCATTATGCATCTCAAAAACCATGTTGTATCTCAAAAATCAATCTTTATCTCATTAACTATGCAAGACTAATCCGAAAGGGCCATATTCGATGTGATTCTAACTCCCTATGGTCGGGGAGGTCGAATCTGATTCTAACTCCCTATGGTCGGGGAGGTCGAATCATCGTACCTGATACCATCACAATAATGAATCTTCCGCAAGGGCCATAACGATAAAATAAACTTAGATCTAACCTCAAATTAGAGGAAAATCTAAGCCTGTGCACGTACCATGGTAATCAAAACACAACTCACTCCATTGTCTTCTCAACAAATGAGAGAGACGGGTAATAACCTAGTCAAGCATCTATAGTGAGATATAAAACAATATCACAATCCTTTCAGTGAGCATAAATCACAATACAATTCGATTCAAAGTCAATTCCAATATCCAATAATTTTTATGCTCATCACAATTCAAATCATAAATTTGCATTTTTTTCATGAAAATTACCATCACAATTCAAAACATATTCTATCACAATTTTCCAAAACATAATTTATTCAATCCATAACAATACTTAATACTTGTAGAAATACCATTTCACAAAGCTAAATTCACACATACTATAACAATTTTCAATAATCATTGAATTAAATACAATGCTTGTTAAACATAATACATAAGAAAAGTATGTCATTTATTCATATGAAATATTCAAATAAAATCAGTTAAAAACTAGTTGTGCACAAACCTCTGATGACTGTCTCCCTGATCTGGACTCAGTGTTTCCTTCCCTTTTCCTGAGTCTTTGGTAACTGAGAAACACAATTTGAAGTGTTTCAGTACTAATTTAAACTGTCTCTATCGATGGTGTTTGGTAAATAATGCACTGAACTCAATTATTCACTTAATCACCTAATATACCGACCCTCGTTGCGTTTTAGGTAAATTAGGTTTTAGTGTCGTTAATATGTCACATTTGATAGGGTTTTAGGTTTGGTGTGTTTTACCAAAGTTATTTCCTTACTTAGTGCATTTTAATGCAAATTGCTGGATTCCGGGACACTGGTTTGACCTAACCGGACGATCTAGTTCCCTCGGTTTTCGAAGCGTGAAAAACACAAGATTATACCATTGAATTCAAAAATTTTCACCTAGGGTCACAAGCACCATGCAAGATTTATTTTTATCTATTTGATTTCAATGATAAACAACATATTAAAACTCTTTTAATATGTTTTTGGATCTGTATTTGCCATTTAAGATTTTAAAATTAATCAGATTAATTTTAGAACCCTAGATTAAATCAAGAACGATTACACTAACCTCTTGATGTGCTGCAGCGTGTCTGCGCCTTTGAGATTCGTCTTCAGGACACCAGATGTTGTCCCTCTAGCTTGTCCACACCAAGAACACCTATGGCAGCCCTTGAACAGCTTCTAAAGCCTTTTCTATTAATTAGAAATTCAAGTTCTGCCTTTTAAGAGATTAGAGATGCAAACAGGACACTAGAAACAATTTCTAATGTTCTTAATTAAAGAGATTGATGGCTAATCTCTTTGAATTGATGAGAGATGAAGAGAAATAGCTGGAGAGGCTCAAAATGGCGTGACATATGAGAGGAGAGGCTGCTGGTTGTGTTTTCTTTTCATAACCCCACTTAAATAGCTAGGTTAACACATTAAACCCTAGCCACATGTCACCTTTTGATTAGCTCTAGGTTTAAGTGACCCAATCACATTGTGCCAAGTGTCAAACCTATATTTAATCTTGATTTTAATCATCTTACATGATTAAAAATATTTGGCAAGCTTATGTGTTATGCCATGTGTCACCATCTCATGGTGCCACGTGTCACACTGCAAAATGACCAAAATGCCCCTGTGTCTTAATTTTGAGTTCTTAACCCAAAATAATTATTTTCTTCTTCTAATTAATTTATATCAAATATAAATTAATTAATTAATCTCTATTAATTAATTTCTCATCAATTAAATTCATATTTAAACACTTTAAATATAAATTTAATTTATACTACATCCAATAATCTAGATTTGGTTTCAAGTCATGCTAGGGACTTTGCAATTTAATTGCAAACCAAATCTATTTAATTAATCAATTAAACTCTTTAATTAATTAATTAAATCATATTTAAATAGGTGATAACTTGTGTATGTGTGTGACTTACTAGGCTCATCACTAATTGGCAATGAGACATGATATCAACTCTTAATATCATCAGATCTCTTTCTTACCATATATGATTTCTATATATCATTTTATGAACCTCATAGACCATGGTTAAAACCTAGCATAGAATGCCATGTCCACCCACTTAGTAATAATGTTTACCTTAAATGAACCTATAATCATATGTTACCATGCACTAGAATCTCTGTTACAAAATCCCAACTCAATTTGAGTCATGGTTTATGTCAAACTCCATTTGCTATGAATATTATGTTCTCTTTTAATTCCAGTTCTTGATTAAAAGATTTTCTCATCGAAACTCTTTTACGAATAAATCTATCTGTCTGGCAGGAACTTGAAACATCAAGAACAATTAAATGAACATAGGATTTTATCTCTATTTACTTAGAGAACAGATTCCTTCTTGATCAACACCTACCTCCATATATAACTAGCAGGAGCCAACACATGCCCATATACCCATACATAGTACAAGTATGAAAGCAGATCAAACTCAAACTACCTATATACAAGATAATCGTATATCTCGTGTCTAAAGATTATATGCATCGATATGATTTATGACAAAACATTGACAAGAGTAAACTCCATGTGCTTGTCATAAGTGTCACCGGTTCGACCTACTTATCATTTATAAGTGCCTATCATGTTTGTTATATGGCATGAGACTCACCATTCCATCTTATTTATATCTCATATAAATAACTTGGGAACAAACATGAATACAATCTTTCTGGATAAGTCATGTCCTTATTATGAAGTATCCTCGATTGTGAACCTATTTATGATACTTTGTGCTAGAAATATTGTCACTCATATTCTTAACAACTTAAGAATAATATTTCTAACAAAATATCAATGGACCTTTTCTATTACACATAAATATATTATGTAAACGGAAAAGTGGAAATGCCTTTTATTATTAAAAATATGTACAAGATACATACTAAATGATATGCTCTAGGGCATACTACTAACAATCTCCCACTAGCACTAGAGCCATTCATTACAATATCTTAGACCTATCTTCTCAAGATGTCGGTCTAACTGAGCTTGTGACAAATGCTTAGTGAATGGATCAGCGGGTTTTTCAGCTGATGTTATTTTTCTGCATGGCTATATCGCCTTTGCCCAACTATATGTCTGATAATGTGGTAGTGCCTTTCTATGTGTTTGGATTTTGGGTGAGACCTTGGTTCCTTAGCTCAGATGATCGCTCCATTGTTGTCACGGTGTAGTGGAACCGCTACTCAATGGAAGGAACTACTGTAAGTTCTGTCACGAACTTTTTAATCCAAAGCTTTCCTTTGCAGATCTAATGCGAGAATATACTCACCTCTGTAGTGGAATCTGCGATGTGCTGCTTGGAACTCTTCCAACCGATCGCACCTCCATTACAAATGAACACATATCCAGAGGTAGACTTTCTATCATCGATATCCGATTGGAAATCGAATCGTGATAACCATCCAATTACAAGTCTCCACCTCCATAAATCAAGAATAAATCCTTAGTTCTTCTCAAGTACTTAAGGATATTCTTGTGACTATCGATGTTTCAAACTGGATTGGATTGATACCGCTAGTCAAACTAACGAGATATGCGATATCCGCCTAGTACACAACATTGCATACATTAAACTTCCAATAGCCAAGCATATGGAATCTGGCCATCTTATCTCTTTCTTCGGTGTCTTTGGAGACATCTCTTTAGAAAGGTGGATGCCATGTCTCACTGTAACAATCCTCTCTTGGAATCAAGCATGTTAAACCTCTTTAACACCTTTTCCAAGTATAGACTTTGGGATAAACCAATTATTCTTTTCGCTCTATCTCTATAGATGCGAATCCCAAGAATATAGGTTGCCTCCCCTAAGTCTTTCATGGAGAATGTATTTGACAACCATACCTTTATAGTCGTCAACATACCCGTATCATTACCCATCAACGTATGTCATCCACATATAAGACAAGGAAAGTGATAGCCTTTGTCACTAACCTTCTTATATACACATGGCTCATCCTCATTTTTGATAAAACCAAAAGATTTAATGGCTTCATCAAAACGGATGTTCCAACTCCTCGAAGCTTGTTTCAACCCATAAATGGATCGCTTTAGCTTGCATACCTTGGAACCATCTTGGGATTCAAATCCCTTAGGTTGTTCCATGAAAATGTTTTCTTCAATGTATCCATTGAGAAAAGCTGTTTTGACATCCATCTGCCAAATCTCATAATCATAGTATGCAGCTAATAAAATCCTAATTGATTTAAGCATGGCAACAGGCGAGAAAGTCTCCTCATAGTCTATTCCTTACCTTTGGCGAAACCCTTTCGCTACTAGCCTTGCCTTATAGGTCTCTACCTTTCCATCAGAACCAATTTTCTTCTTGAAAACCCATTTGTTCCCTATAGGTACAATACCTTCATGTGGGTCAACAAGATCCCAAACTTGATTCTTATACATGGAATCAATCTCGGATTTCATAGCATCAATCCATTTTGAAGAGTCTATATCTGATATAGCTTCTTCATAGGTAAGTGGATCATCTCCATGATCTACTTCTTCATGAGTAGACAACTCTTGTTCTTCTTCATGAAGAAAACCATATCTCACTGGTGGGTGAGATACCCTGGTTGTTCTACGAGGAACAGCTGTAGATGTTTCATCAATGGGTATAGGTTGACTAGATGGATTTATATCCATCGATGCATTGGTTGGTGAATTCTCCAATTCTAACTGTTTGCCTTCCTTTGCCTCCTTCTTGAACAAGCGTTGTTCAAGAAATGTGGCATCTCTACTTATCACAACCTTTTGTGAAGTAGGCAAATAAAAATAAAATCCAAAACTATCTTTTGGATATCCAACAAATCGACCTCTTTACGATCGGTCTCCAATTTATCGGTGTTGACTTTTGATATAAGTGGACAACCCCAAATCTTAACATGCTTAAGACTTGGTTTTCTTCCATGCCATATCTCATAAGGTGTGGAAGAAGCGATTTTGATGGAATCCTATTCGAATATACAAAGTGATTCTAATGCAAATCCCCAAAGGAGATTGGCATATCGGTATAGCTCATCATACTACGTACCATATCCAATAGGGTACGATTTCTCCTTCGGATACACCATTCATTTGTGGCGTTCTGGAGAGTCGGTGAGAAACAATGCCATGCTCTCTCAAGTATTCATCAAATTCGATTACTCAAATATTCACCTCCACGATCGATCGAAGAGCTTTAATACTTTTCTGTTTGATTTTCTACTTCAGATTTACATTCCTTAAACTTTTCAAAGGATTCATGTTTGTATTTCATCAAATACAAATACCCAAACCTTGATTTATCATCAGTAAAGGTAATAAAATAATGAAAGTCCCCTCTAACCATTTCTTTAAACGGACCACATACATCACTATGTATTAGTTCCAAAATATTTTCACTCTTAGCCATTGTCCAACAAAGGGTGCTCTAGTCATTTTGCCTTGAAGGCAAGATTCACAAGTGGAGTAGGATCAGATCTCAATGAGGATAGAATCCCCATTTTCTCCAATTTTGCAATCCTATCTTATGCAACATGACATAACCTTAAGTGACAAATATATTTTGAACTTGAGTTGGTTTTCACCATGGCATTGCATTCATTTAGATTACTATACTCGGCGGTGGAAACACTTTCTTCGACAATGGAAACACTTTCTGTTGGCAATGGAAACACTTTCTGTTGGCGGTGGAGACACTTTCCTTTGCCTTTATCGACTTTAATCTTCCTTTTACGTTTAGCTATTTTCTTGGAAGGACCCGGGAATATGAGGTTTCTTTTTCTTATTACCCTTCTTCTTGTTGGACTTTCCAGTGAAGAAGATGCAACCAAAGCTACCTCTTTCCCTTTATTGCACGGCATGTTCTTTTGGGCAATAACCAGCACGTTGAGTAAACCAGCCAAGGTGCATTCCTGCTTAGTCTTATGGAAATTTATCACAAAATTCCTAAAAGACTCAAGAAGGAACTGAAGGATCAAATCCGTTTGCAATTGGAAATCCATGTTGAAGTTAAGATGTTCCAGCTGCTCAATCAGCCGAATCATCTTGTGGACATGATCCCCAACATTCTGTCCCTAGACATCCTCATACGGAACAGCTGTCTAAATATCTCATACCTAGCATTCATGCTGTGCTCACCATACAACACTTGTAGGTGAAGGAGGATCTCACTTGCACTCTGCATGTTCTCATGCTGCTCCTATAACGCATTACTCATAGAAGCAAGCATGTAACACTTGGCTCTCATATCATGCTCCTTCCACTTGTCCAAAGTTTCATGTTCCTCTTGTGTGGCCTCGGAGGTAAGGGACCAGGAACATTTGAATCTAGAACATATCCTATATGTTTAAGGTTCAAGACAAGTTACAAATTTCTTAGCCAATCGCATGATTAGGTCTGTCAACTGTTGCGATCAAGTATGCTTGCAAGGATATTGGATGGTGGTGGTTGTTACGTGCTCATTATTATCGAAAATTAATTGCGAAATAACCAGATTAATTAGTAAATGTATCATGTAATTAACCAAATATGATTATGGTCTTTTAATCAAATTGGTCCTCCCACTAACTTAGCGAATCCTACACTTCCAAAGTAGAAAAGCGGAAATCCTAGTTGGATGGATTTCTAGTGGGTGATTGAATTCTTATAATTCTATTGATCATCCTCAGTACATCCATTATTGGAATTACAATAAACTATAAGTGAGCAACTCCTTGCCCATCACATCTCATGTGAGGTTCAATCCTTTGCTAGCCCCTAATGCTCAAAATCTCGGTACATCCAATATTGACTTATCTTGCATTAGTTAAGTTGATCCCATTGAGCCAGTAATTATGCAAATAATTTTAATGTCCTCAGGTACATCCAATATTGGCCACCAAACCATTTACATATTTACAACATCTCATGCTTAACAATTATTCTTAAGAAAATCTCTTAAATTAATTGCATCTCATGCAACTATTTAAAATTTCTTAAAATAATTGCCCCAATGGAGGGCTTATGTTATAATTACTTTAATTATAGCATTTCCAACTTAATCATTTGTTTGGAAGATTTTATAGCCATCCTAATTACTATTAAGGTCTCACTTTGCACATTATCCATTTAGCATGCATATATCATATAATTGCATACATTCCCATACATCTCATGCATTCATGGATAAGCAATAAATATGGTATGATCATGGACTTTCTAAGGGATTCAATTTTGAGCCACCAAGAATTGAATCAGGGCATTCCTAGGTGCATTTCATTCATTCATTTTACAAGAGTTACTGAATGAGTACATAATCAACACTTGATATTGAAAACCTCACACTGGACACACCAATGCTCTTGACCTCCTTGAACTTCTTGCAATCCAATATTACATAGTAATCCTTGGCATACCAAGCGAATTTACAAGAACTTAAATAAATGAAATTACAACCCAAAAATTATTACAAACTTAATAATACATGCCCAAAATAAATTAAAATAAATTAATTAATTTACAATCCCAAAGAAACATAAAAGAAATAAATCCAATCACATTGGTCTTTTATAGTCCATGATTATCCATCATGCATATCACTATTTAACAATTAAATAAAACATACATACTTAAATTAAATTGAATATCTCATATTCAACTTAAAAATCCAGATTTGAATATGATTCAAATAAATTTAAAAATTCATATTTGAATCTCATTCAAACAAATTTAAAAATTCAGATTTGAATCACATTCAAACAACTTCAAAAATTCAGATTTGAATCACATTCAAACATTTTTTTAAAAATCAGATTTGAATCACATTCAAATATTTTTTAAAAAATCAGATCTGAATTTTATTGAATCAATTTTAAAAAATCAGATTTAAATATGATTATTCAAACAACTTTAAAAATTCAGATTTGAATCACATTCAAACAACATTTAAAATTCAGATTTGAATCACATTCAAACAATTTTTAAAATTCTGATTTGAATCATAATTTAATTGTGTGATTAAAACAACTAATTAAACACTTTAATTAGTCAAAGAATAGGCCTTAGATCATACAACAATTGCAGAATTAAAAGCCAAACCTTGAACCACCCATGGAACCATTGTTGCCATACCAATGGTGGCTTCACCATGTGTGACGCCACATCTCATGATCCAACCAGCAATGAATCTCTTGATCTCATGATCAAACACACAATTAAATTATATAATCAACAATCTAAATGGCAAATATAGTGGCTCTGATACCAATTGATGGAACGGAAGCGTGAAAAACACAAGATTATACCATTGAATTCAAAAATTTTCACCTAGGGTCACAAGCACCATGCAAGATTTATTTTTATCTATTTGATTTCAATGATAAACAACATATTAAAACTCTTTTAATATGTTTTTGGATCTGTATTTGCCATTTAAGATTTTAAAATTAATCAGATTAATTTTAGAACCCTAGATTAAATCAAGAACGATTACACTAACCTCTTGATGTGCTGCAGCGTGTCTGCGCCTTTGAGATTCGTCTTCAGGACACCAGATGTTGTCCCTCTAGCTTGTCCACACCAAGAACACCTATGGCAGCCCTTGAACAGCTTCTAAAGCCTTTTCTATTAATTAGAAATTCAAGTTCTGCCTTTTAAGAGATTAGAGATGCAAACAGGACACTAGAAACAATTTCTAATGTTCTTAATTCAAGAGATTGATGGCTAATCTCTTTGAATTGGTGAGAGATGAAGAGAAATAGCTGGAGAGGCTCAAAATGGCGTGACATATGAGAGGAGAGGCTGCTGGTTGTGTTTTCTTTTCATAACCCCACTTAAATAGCTAGGTTAACACATTAAACCCTAGCCACATGTCACCTTTTGATTAGCTCTAGGTTTAAGTGACCCAATCACATTGTGCCAAGTGTCAAACCTATATTTAATCTTGATTTTAATCATCTTACATGATTAAAAATATTTGGCAAGCTTATGTGTTATGCCATGTGTCACCATCTCATGGTGCCACGTGTCACACTGCAAAATGACCAAAATGCCACTGTGTCTTAATTTTGAGTTCTTAACCCAAAATAATTATTTTCTTCTTCTAATTAATTTATATCAAATATAAATTAATTAATTAATCTCTATTAATTAATTTCTCATCAATTAAATTCATATTTAAACACTTTAAATATAAATTTAATTTATACTACCCATCCAATAATCTAGATTTGGTTTCAAGTCATGCTAGGGACTTTGCAATTTAATTGCAAACCAAATCTATTTAATTAATCAATTAAACTCTTTAATTAATTAATTAAATCATATTTAAATAGGTGATAACTTGTGTATGTGTGTGACTTACTAGGCTCATCACTAATTGGCAATGAGACATGATATCAACTCTTAATATCATCAGAACTCTTTCTTACCATAAATGATTTCTCTAAATCATTTTATGAACCTCATAGACCATGGTTAACACCTAGCATAGTATGCCATGGCCACCCAATTAGTAATAAGGTTTACCTTAAATGAACCTATAATCATATGTTACCCTGCACTAGACTCTCTCTGTTACAAAATCCCAACTCAAGCTGGAGTCATGGTTTATGTCAAACTCCATTTGCTATGAATATTATGTTCTCTTTTAATTCCAGTTCTTGATTAAAAAGATTTTCTCATCAGAAACTCTTTTCTGAATAAATCTATCTGTCTGGCCAGAACTTGAAACATCAAGAACAATTAAATGAACATAGGATTTTATCTCTATTTACTTAGAGGAAGATTCCTTCTTGATCAACACCTACCTCCATATATAACTAGCGAGGAGCCAACACATGCCCATATACCCATACATAGTACAAGTATGAAAGCGAGATCAAACTCAAACTACCTATATACAAGATAAGCGTGCTATCTCAGGTCTAAAGATTATATGCACTGATATGATTTATGACAAAACATTGACAAGAGTAAACTCCATGTGCTTGTCATAAGTGTCACTGGTTCGACCTACTTATCATTTATAAGTGCCTATCATGTTTGTTATATGGCATGAGACTCACCATTCCATCTTATTTATATCTCATATAAATAACTTGGGAACAAACATGAATACAATCTTTCTGGATAAGTCATGTCCTTATTATGAAGTATCCTCGATTGTGAACCTATTTATGATACTTTGTGCTAGAAATATTGTCACTCATATTCTTAACAACTTAAGAATAATATTTCTAACAAAATATCAATGGACCTTTTCTATTACACATAAATATATTATGTAAACGGAAAAGTGGAAATGCCTTTTATTATTAAAAATATGTACAAGATACATACTAAATGATATGCTCTAGGGCATACTACTAACATTATTCCACATTTAACCCATGATTTTAGCTATTTACTTTAGGTACCACTAAACTAATTTTTCATTTTATTTTCTAAGTGTAATATTATTTATTTTTAATGGACATTTAGGTAAAAAGACAATTCGGGATGTCAAATGACCATAATGCCCCTGTTCGGGTTACGTTCCCAATTTTTCGGTATTACCGAGTTTTGTCTGTTTTTCGATTTCTCACTTTTCTTTGTACTAATTATTTAATTTTTCTTTGATCTTTCTAATGATATTTATTCTTCAATAAGGTTCTATTTAAGTCCTAAAAATGTTTTCCGGGGTTCCCATGATCCGAGCTAGTCAACGGTCCACGCTGTAGCTTCCAAAGTCTGATCACCCATCGTTAGGTTTCCCGGCTCGTTTAACTTGATCACATTTCTTTGCTATTATTTTTTCTTTGTTTTTCTTATATTTTCTTTTCTTGTATTTCATTATTTTATGTCTCCTCACTCATATTGAAGTGTAGTTCTAGGCATCCTAGCTGTCCGGACAACACTGTTCACCGGAACAGCAGAACGCACTACCGAACTTAGGGGTGTTACATGAGAAATTCATAATGGCCATATTAGGTCCGAAAAATGTCACACCCTACTCCTGTAAGATGTAACATGATCCGTAGTACACCTAATGAATTACCGCATTACTTCCTACCGATAATCCATTAAATATACTACAAGGGATTTTAAAACAATTTTCATTAAATTTAAATCATCGATTAAAATCTGGTGTTATAAAATTTTTTTCAAAATTTTCGCAAAGTGCCGGTTGTATTTTGAGAAAAAAGTTCTTCAAAACACAAAGAACACACTCCCAATATGTTTTCTCAAATACAACTTCAATAACTTCATTTGAACCCATCATTCAAATCTCAATAATCAAATCAATCTCCTCATAAAAGAAACATTTCATTGATTACAAGACTCAAAATTAATATTACAAAACTATTAAGATAAATGAAATCCCAAATTTACATTTACAATAATTTACATTTAATTACATACCAAAATATTTTATAAGAGTTTTTATACAACTGCTCAAATAATTTACATACATATTATTACATGCATACATCAAAACCTATGTACATGGGTACACCTATGATATACCTGGAGCTGATCTGAATGTGTCTTCAAAGAAACTTACTCCGCTTCTATGCTCTTCTTACCTGCCACAGCATACAAAGCTATCGCTAAGTGGTGAACTCAGTGGTGCACAACTATAATTTAAAACATAGTACAATATACATCGATAAAATTTATAGCAAATAATTTGGAAATATGAATACTCATCAAATTCTAAAACTCAAAATATTCATTGCCAATAGTGTAAATCATTTGTATGAAATGACTTTGATCACGAAATTCAATTTATCAAATCATGACTAACCATTTAAGGTAGTTTCAACAAAATCAATTATACATAAATCATAACTGAAATCACAATTATTTAATATTCAAAACATTACGTATCTCAAAAATCATGTTGTATCTCAAAACCATGTTGTATCTCAAAACCATCAGTATCTAAAAATCATGTCAGATCTCAAAAATCATGTTGCATCTCAAAAATCATTCTTTATCTCACTAACTATGCAAGACTAATCCGAAGGGCCATATTCAAGTGATTCTAACTCCATATGGTTGGGGAGGTCGAATCAGATTCTAACTCCCTATGGTCGGGGAGGTCGAATCATCGTGCACAGTACACATCACAATATTGAATCTTCTGCAAGGGCCATAACGATAAAAAAAACTTAGATCTAACCTCAAATCAGAGGAAAATCTAAGCTTTGCACGTCTTATGGTAATCAAAACACAACTAACTCCATTGTCTTCTCAACAAATGAGAGAAGGGTAATAACTTAGTCAAGCATCTATAGTGAGATATAAAACAATATCACAATCCTTTTAGTGAGCATAAATCACAATATAATTCGATTCAAATTCAATTCCAATATCCAATAATTTTTATGCTCATCACAATTCAAATCATAAATTTGCATTTTTTCATGAAAATTACCATCACAATTCAAAACATGTTCTATCACAATTTTCCAAAACATAATTTATTCAATCCATAACAATGCTTAATACTTGTGGAAATACCATTTCACAAAGCTAAATTTATACATACTATAACAATTTCAATAATCATTGAATTAAATCCAATGCTTGTTAAACATAATACATAAGAAAAATATGTCATTTAATCATATGAAATATTCAAAACAAAATCAGTTAAAAACTAGTTGTGCACAAACCTCTGATAACTATCTCTTGGCTCTGACTCAGTGTTTCCTTCCCCTTCCCTGAGTCTTTGCTAACTGGGAAACACAATTTTGAAGTGATTCAGTACTCATTTAATCTGTCTCTAAGAATAAGGTTCAATAGTTAATTTATCGAATTCTATTATTTCCTTAGTCAACCTAAGATGTCAACCCTCGATGCAGTCTAGGTGAATTAGGTTTTAATGTTACCAATATGTCATATTTGTAGCCTTTTAGTATTGGTAAATGTTACCAATTTCATTTCCATGTATATTGCGTTTTATTGCAATTTGTCAGATCCCGGTATACTAATTTGACCTAGCCAGGATGACCTAGTTCCCACGGCTTTTGGGTTTCAGTCAAAACCACAAACTTGTAGATCTATGTTTTATTGCACGTGGGGCAAAATTTCATGTCATTCTAAGTTTACTAGACCAAGTTATGGTTATTTTACTATTGCTGGTCAGAATGTACCAAAATTGGTCACATTAGGTCATTTTAGGTTCAGCCAGTTTTTGGACCCGAACTTGTGCAAGTTGTTTGACTTGCTTATGGTCATTTCTAGGCTTTGGTGTCTTCATAAGACTTGTAGATATATATCTTAACTATTCATGATCAAAATTTCAGGTCAATTGGACATGTTTTGAGTAAGTTATGGTCAAAATACTAACTGCTACCCAAATAGTCAATTTTCAGGCCTTAAATGCACTAATCCGGATTTGGTCACTTTTCAAGTTACCTTACAAGCAGAATTTTGATAAGCTTCCTTCATAAAAGTTGGCACATGTTGTGCCTAGTTTCACCTCCAA
>NW_026615223.1:0-18278 GCF_030052815.1 Hevea brasiliensis
ATTTAACTTTACTTTTGCAAGCTCTAACGTACTAAACTCGATGTTCATAAATTTTTTTGTGTTTGGTTACCATTCACTACAACATACAGTCAAATTGTGACTTTCTAGGCTTAATAAATTATGGAATTTCAACTTCACCCATACCACATTTGGTCATAAATTTGTATTGTTTTGTTGCTATTCAAATTCTAAGTCTTTTAAAGCTAAATTTTATAATTTGAGTTTTGGTGCTCTAAAAGGTTGCCTTGTTCCATTGGTTATCTTCTTGTTTAGATTTGTCAAAACTTTCTTCTTGAAAATATTTTCTTAATATAAGTTTATTCTCGCTTTTGAATCACTCCAATTAGTTTTTAAGCCCTCAGTTATATTCATTTGAACCATGGTCGAAGGATTGAACTCAACCCGAAGTGCAACTCGGGCAGAATTTTGGATCAATAGGTTTAGGTTGGCCAACTTTGGGTGGCCAAATGACTGGTTAATGGTGGTGCATAATTTGGGTTGTGTTCTTCATAGAGAAGTTTTAGGTCTATATCTAAACTGTCCCTTTGGTAAAATTCTCAGGTCATTTTGACTCACCTTAATATCTTGTGATGACCAAATGAACAAACCACTTTACTGTTTCATTTACGCTTTGTACAGATTGCATCTGAAACGGAGTGAATTTCCAAGTTTGGTTAATTTGTTCACTAGGTTTTGATCACTTTTCCTTTGGGCATGCTTCCTAAAGAAAGATTGTGTCATTTAGTGCTCTATTTTCCATTCCCAATTGGTCTCATACTAATTTGGACTTCTATAAATTTTCATTTTTAGTCCTCAAAGGGACTTAAGCAAAAGACATGACCACCTCAACGTCAATTTGGTTTCAACTCCAACACTTTCAACACACTTCATTTGGTCACCATTGATCATTTCTCACTTTAAACTAGGTCCAAGACATCTTTATACCTATTTTTTCACATTTTTGTCTCTAATACGTACAGAAAGTGTTCCAAACCTAACTTGCTAAATTGTTGCACTTAACATTCACGCCTAAGCATACCAATCTCATTAGCACATCCATACAAGCTTGCCTACCATATATAAATTCAATCAAAACTCAAAACATATGCATAGTAACCCTAGCCGGTCCGAAATTCAGTTTGGTCCCTCAACAATGTTTTTATTTCCTTTGAGTTTATTTATAAGTTCAATAAGTTAAATCGTAGAAATCAAACTAAAATTATCAAGTTTGCTTACTAACCTTCTTCTTCTTAGACCTCCAAATCCTTCACAAATCTCTATCTTTTGTTCTTCTTTCCTCCTTTCAATCTTCTTCTTAGGTTTAAATAACAAGCTCTAATACAAGAGGTGTTTATGGGAAACTATTAAGGTTTAAGGTGAGAGAAATTTAAGCTTAAGTGCAAGCTTTCTCTAATGAGGACATTCATGGAGAAGGAGCTGGTGGTTTGATAGGCTTGGTTGGGAGAGAGAAGATGGAAAAGTAAATTTTTTTGTTTTATTTTTTCTTACTTAATAGATATTTAACTTAGTCAAATTTGGTAGAGAATTAAAAATCACCTTTGGCATCATTTTTGATGTCATAAAGTGATGTAATTAACTTTTCTTTTTCTTTTTCTTTTTCTTTTCTTTTTCATTTATCTATTTAGTTCTTTAATTTAATTCCCGACTTCAAAAGTTTTCTTTTCTGCGTTTTATTATTTTTGGTGATGATTGGTCGAGTGACTCGGGGTTCAACCCGGTTTGCAAATATTTTAATATTTCTTAAATCTCTCGACCCTGTTATTTGAGTTAGCTTAAACAACCTTTTTCCAGCCGATTTTCTCTTTTCCACTGTGGTTCATGTGAACATCACAAGGACCGCAGCAGCTGGTCACATTTTACGATTCAAAATTTGAGTTTAAATTGGCTTCTTGATCGTTTCCGAGAAGGTCACCTATCGTTGTGACTCTCGGCTCGTTTAACTTCTTATGTTCTGTTTTTTCTTATTTATACTTAACTATCTGGCAATCACTAATTATTTGTGTTCAAGGCTTATCTAGGTGTCTTAACTATGGCTCTAATCCCCTTAATTCTCTAGACTGATATCGATCGCCGAAACAGTAAAATATACCAGGCTATGCATATAGGGGTGTTACAATCCCAACTGCATTAGTAAGTGCATTAATTATAAAGACAAAAAAGGTGGCAACAACATTAATTACAATGGACAAAAATGAAGCAGTAGCGAGTTCCCCTTTGTGATAGAAAATAGGGTCCACAATGTTAAAAGGCAACCTCTTTTACACCATGGCTGAATGGCATGAAGACACATGGCATAAAGGAAGCTCTTCCAAATTCAAATGGTCCAATTGTGTCCCTCTACATGGTGTGAGCTATGGGGACTTCAAGGTGGCAGCCACATGTGCTCCATGGTGGCTACCACATGTGCTCCATGGTGGCGTGAGGAATGTCCAATGTGGCTGGTGACATGGCTGGTGATGTGGCAATGGTGGCTAGTGATGTGGCGCTCCATGGTGGCATGAGGATTGTCTAATGTGGATGGTGATGTAGCAATGGAAGCTGGCATGGCTAGTGACATGGCAATGGAAACTCCAACTTGGTACATGGTGAACCATTTGGATTCTTGGAGCAAACAAGCTAGGCCTTCCTTATGCACCTCCCCTCCTAAGCCGAAAGCTCTTTTATGGTTAATGAGCATGTTTTGAAATTGCTTGGCTCTTGCCCTAGTGATTGTCCCTTTGAAGGGTGGTGGAGCTCCATGATGATCCTCATCAGAGTATTTAATTTAGTTAAATTTCAAATTTTAGTATTTTAAATTTAATTTTTGGAATTTTCATGTTTTTAATAGGTTTCATGGTGAATCAAAGATAAAAAGGTTTAAGTGCAGTTGATTTGATGTTAATTGAAGGTTTTGAGGGGTGAAAAAGTCAAAGATGGAGAAGAACCAAAATTTTCCTGAGAAATCTCATGGTAATGTTACTTCTCAAGTTTAACAAAGGCAAAAATTTAAGTGATCCAACAATTTTTAGGTAAAGTCTCATGGGGCATGTTACTTTCCCCGACACTAGAAGCAAAAATGCTAAGCGAAACAACAATTTTTAGAAGAAGTCCTTGTCCAGGTGACTTCTCGTTGCCTTAGTTTTCTTTTATCTCTCAACCAATATAGGGTATGTTGAACACTAATGCTGAAATACCTGGCGCATTTTAAATCTGACTTGAACCATTCTTTACACCTCACTATCTATTGTACCTCTTAGTCTTTTCTTCCCATTAGATATTTTAGGGTAAATTTCTGATACATATAAATTCATCATATTCTCTTCTTTTCCATAAGAAGAAAGAGAGAGAAAATCCTTTTGAAGAGAGAGAGAAGAGGAATGCCATTTTTGGAGAAGGCCCACCTTTGCAAGTGACGATTCTAGCTGCTATTTCTCAGATGTTTGAATCCTTTTTTTCTAGGTTTTTTTTATTCTCAATCTATTTTAATGTTTATTTACTTTATTTCATATTTTCTTCTTATAAAAACAACCATGAGTAAGTAGATTTTCTAAATTTCAGAGTTGTGTGTAATGATTTGAGTTCTATTTTGTGAATTTGGAATGGTTTTAACCAAATTTTGATATATATAAGTTTTTATTCATATTTTGCATGCTTTCTTTACATCCCCATTATTGATACCCTTTGAGTTTTGTTCTTAATCTTTAATTGAAGGACTGAGGGTGAAAATCTTTGATAGATAATCAAAATATTAAACTTAATCACCTAGTGTTAGAGATAAAATAGTGAATTAAGAGGAATTTTAAAGTTGATTAAAGTGTTTAAAGGATTTTGGATAAATCGAATATTGCATGGGATGGGGTTTGGTTTCTTTAAAATATTCTTTAGTTTGCTTGAAAGAGAAATTAAATAAAATTAGAATTAACTTCCTTCAAGCTTGTATTTTCTTTAAAATTGTTTTTGTTTATCAAAATCCCAATAAAATTCATGTCATAAACCCTCATTCTAAAATCACATTTACCGTCAATTAGTTCTAGTTTTACATACCCATTGTTAATTTAGTGGTTTTAAATCTTGTTTAAAGGTTTACTTCCTTATGTCATTGTTTATTTCCTTATAATTCTATTAAATTGTTGCAATTACTTCCTTTAATTTAGATATACTTTATTGGGAGCCCAAATAATCGCAACTTTTATAGTTTAGTATTCAAACATAAAATCCTATGAGACTGTGATTCATTTTATTACTTGAACGATCTATATACTTGAAAGTACCAATCAATGCATTTCTAGCCATTTTAAAAACTATAAATATTAATAACGGATAAGTTTTAATTGAATATTAAAATTAAAAATTCAAATTTTTAATAAATTCAAGTAGAAGAACTAATTTATTAGTCACAATTATATATCGTTTTTTTTTTAAATATTGATATTATAAAATATAGATTTAAGCAAACTTAGAATTTATTTTTACATATAAACAAATTTTCATTTATTTCATTTTCATTAAAAATAAAATATTTATATTCTCAAATTATTTTTTGATATAATAAACTAAAAAATAAATTTTATTAAAAATTTTAACGAAATTATTATAATTGCATTTAAATTTTGACTAATTTAATTAGGTAAATAGAATAAACTATAAATGGAATAGAATTAATTAAACCTGAAACAAAATAAAAAGTGTTTAGAATTTTTTTATTAATTAGTCCTATTTTCAAATAAATTTTAATTTTTTATGTCAATACAATATATCATTTATAAATTTATTTAAACTTAAGAAAAAAACTATGCATAAAAATTATTTAGACTTTATTTGGATAATTAATAATTTAAAATAAAAATAAATTTTTATTTGGTATTAAAATATAATAAAAAACATAATATCAAATTTAAATGCTCATTCATTTTGAATTTTTATCTATTTAAATAAATATTATGTTATTATTTAATAGCATAAATATAAAAAATCAGTTTTTCAATTTTAGGCAAATCTTTTAATTTTATCAATTTAATCTCAAACTTTCACATATTTTAGCAATTAACCTAATTAGATTATTTAATTGATAAAAACATTTCAAATATTTGCCTACATTATTAGTATTAGCCAATTTTTTTTTATTTTTATATTAATTTTAGCAGTTATTCTTAAATTTAGAAAAGTATTATTTTAATTAATTTCTCTTTTGTTTTGAAAATGATAATTACATTTTTTTTGGTTATGTTATTTGTTCATGTTTTATGTTTAAATATTTGATTTTTCGCTTTTTTATTTAAATTTGAAATAAAGTGATAAGAAATATGACAAATGTGTATAAATATAAAAAGAGATAGAAAAAATAAAAATTAAGAAATTTTAAATATATTATTAACATTTTTTTATCAACATGAACTTTGTTAAAATTAATAAAAATACTGAAATTATTGAGTGTATTAAATAAATTAAAAGGAGCAGCTAAACTTTATTATCAATTAAAAAATTTGAATTGTTTTTGTTAATTGATGAGTTCATTTTTTTTAATTAAATTTATTGCTAAAACTGAAAACAATTAGAAAGGTTTATAATCAAATTAATATAATTAAAATTTTTGACTTGATAATTGACATAAATATTTTATTTTTTTATCATTTAATTTTATTTAATTATGAAAATATATGAGTATCTAAGTTATATTAAAGAAAATAATTAATATATAATATCTAATTATAAGAATATATTTTTAAATTATATAATTTATGTTTTCATCAAAATGTTTACCATATATACTTTTTTCTTTTAAATATTTCAATTTTCTAATTTTTTAATTTACATTAAATAGAATTATATATATATATATATATATATATATATATATATATAGTTATTCAACCATTAACCTAATTTTTTTATTTATAATCTTATATTATTTTCTAATAATTAATTAATAAATATAAAAATATGAATAGGAGAAATTATAAATTAATAAAATTATTTTTATAATTTTTAATTGACTATAAATAATAATTAACATATTAAAATCTTCTTCTTATTATAAATCTTATTTCAAAAAAAAAATATAAATAAAATCCTAACTCAAAAACAATTAATTAATGATAAATAATAATATGTCATTTAACAGCTTAATATAATTTTTGTTTCACATTTTTATAATTATAGCTTTTTTTTTTCATAATTTTAGCATGATTTAAAAAAAAAATTTCTAACCTATACTCAAAATTGATTTAAATCATCTAAAGTGATGTAATTTTAGTTGTTGGTTTCTCTTCTATTTAATTGACATATTATAATTTTAATCATCGATTTATTTCAATTTTAATTATTCACTAAGAATAATAAATATTTAAAATCAAGCTAAAATTCTCAAAAGTTAAAGAATTGGTTATAATAATAAAAAGTTGAAAAAAAATCTGAAATTTGGGAAGGGAGGAGCATTGGGATTTTTACATTTTTTGTATTATTTACAAAATATTAAATTAAAATGTATTTATAAAAAATTATTAGTTTCAAAATTCTTATTATACTAAAATAAAATCAGGCAATAAAATACAAATTTTTTGCCTTATCATCTGTATTCTACATGGACTATAATAACTTTATTACAAAATTTTAAAAAATTGAAAATATTTTGAAAATAACTTTTAGTAAATAATAAATTTAATTTATAAAATCAAAATATTCATATTCTCATACTATATTTATGGTATTTTATTTATAATATTTTAATCACTATATTAATATATATATTAAAATTTGTTTTATGTGTTTCATTTATAATATTTTATATTGACTAAAGCAATATAACTTATTAATTTTATTTTCTTATAATTTTTTTTGAAACTAATTTTAATTAGAAATAAACAATATCACATTAACGAATAGCTAATTTTAATTGGCTATTAAAATAAAATATTATGATAGTATTATATCATATAAAAATTAAAATAAAATTATATAAACAAATTAAAATTATAAGTTTATATAATGAATAAATTAACGTGACAACACGTTAAGATAATAATTATAAATTCATAAAAATTAAAAATAATTTTATTGAAATGATTAATAAAATCAATACCTCAACACATTAACAACAATATTAATAAAAATTACATAAAATTAGCACTAATTTTATGTTATTGATTAAAATTATTTGAACAAAAAAACTTAATTAAATAAAATTAAAAAAAAAATGCAAAGATTATGGTAGCCCATATAGCATATAGAAATTTGCTTTTTAAAATCCATAACATTAATATAGTCTTTATATTTGCATATTGAATTGTCTGTATATCTTGATTTGTTTGCCTATTCAAACTAAAATCATGTATTTTTGTCATATTGATATTCAACTATTTACATTTATAGTCGAAATCACTCTGTCATCAATAACATTGAAAAAATTTAATGTTACAAAATATAATTAAATAAAATAATTTTAAAAAAATACTAAACCTCTTCTCCTTTCCTTCTTTTGATTTCCTTAATTATATATCAGTGAATATTTCTGTCGGTGATAATTCCTTTCTTTATTTTTTAAATATTTTTTAATTATTTTTATCTTTTTTTAATAACTTTTATATCTGTATCTTGTCAAAACGGACTCTAAACATATCACTTTATTATCATTATTGATAAATCTTGAGTGTATAAACCTCTAGATCTATTCTTGTTGGTAGATGTTGAGTATATGATTTTATAATATTTTTCTCCTTTAATAAATTTATTATATATTTTTTCTGACAAATTATTTTTTTTTTGTGATAAGTGCTCTGCAAGGCACATATCTTTCTTTTAATAAATGATCTAAATTTAGACATTTTCTAACGAGTCTGGTAAAAAGACTATGAGTCAAAGAGTAAAGCACGTAGATCGCCTATTGTCTAATCTATGTACTTTGTCAATATTATTGGATCTTCTAAATTCTTTGTATTATTTATACTTATTTTTTTTTACTTTATTTTCAATTAATAAAACATATTTCCTATTCAATAGGTATATAAACACTAATCTATTGACAGTGCAAGCTTTTATTAAAGCAAATTAAATAACTACACACATTTAAAAGAAGTTAATATTTTATTTTTAATCCCAAGAAAAAAATTAAAATACTTATTAAATATCAATTGATACCATAGATACGATTTATAATTCTTCATTTTATTGCTTGATTTTATTTTCGAAATGGCAATAATAATTTTATTTTATATAATTAATTAATTCTTATATTATTTATAATATTAAAATTATAGAAATATTTTATAATTTATTTAATACTTATGAATATACATAAATTTTATTTGTTACAAAAATTACAACATACAACTATTTAATTCATCATCATCTTAAAAACTTGTTTTAAACTTTATTTCTACCGCTGATTATATATTTTATTACAGGATCTTATATGAATGTTTTCCAAAAAAATAAAAATAAAAAATATATAATAAAATTTATGTATATATTTATAATAAATTTAAAATTATGAAATCTATATTTTAATGACAAATATTTATATTAAATCTATCTCTCTCATATTTATTTACAGGATTATAATTTTTTATTTAATTAATATATTCCTACTTTCAATGATTTAAATCTTTAATGGTAATTCTACATAAAATTATTTTAAATACTTATTCACACAATAATTTATAATTTTGCAAAATAGTCTCCTTTTATTTAACCTAACAAATATAGCCTTTGATGCATAAGAAAATTATTATTAACTTTCTTTTTTTGTAACTGGTTCCGATTGGAACTTGAATTTTAGACCTCACAACTTTGAAAATTACTCCAATACCACTGAGTTAAATCTTATTGGTAAAATTATTATTAACTTTATTAAAATACAAACAAATTAAATTTATTTTCTTTAAAAAAATAGATTTTGGATAAATTAATTTAATAGTATAATTAACTCAAATATGATATTAATTTATTATTTTAAATTTTAAGCAGTATCTTTGCACAGTCATACTTTTTAAAGACGTCACATTAGTTATATAATAATTTTTATTTTATTGTATTGTATTTAATAATTATATTAATAATTAGATTAATTATAATATAATACTTAAACAATATGAAATTTAATATATATATATATATATATATATATATATATATATATATATATAAAAGAGTATTTTTAAGAGTCTGATAAGTGACATTCTCTTTTATAGTATTATCATTCTATATTATATATAAGTTATAAATTATTTAATAATTACTCTATTAATACTATAATAAATAGTTATTATTATAAGGTAACTTATAATATATTAATATATATTAATTATAAATAAATAAATAAATAAATAAATAAATATATATATATATATATATATATATATATATATATATATAGCAGTAGAGTATTTTTAAGAGTCTGATAAGTGACATTCTCTTTTATAGTATTATCATTCTATATTATATATAAGTTATAAATTATTTAATAATTACTCTCTTAATACTATAATAAATAGTTATTATTATAAGATAACTTATAATATATTAATATATATTAATTATAAATATTTATATCTATATTATGTATAAATAGATTTTAATTATTTTTATTATGAAATTTTTATTAAAAATTTTGAGAGGTAAAAATAATAAAAATAAAATTTAAAATAATTAATAAAAATTTAAAGTATTACATTATTTTATATATTAAAATTAAAAGAAAACATATATAAATTAAAATTATTAATAAACACACAAATAATTCTCCAGTTTTTAATAATATTTAAAAGTTATAGCAGTTTTTTTTTAATATCATTATGATTTTACTTTAAGGGTGGTAGTAGTGGTTTTGATTTATAAGTTTTAAATTTCTGCAAATTATGTTTTTTTTTTTTTCTCTAACTTTTCCAACATTCTCTAATTCTTCCAATGTAATAATTCACCATAACTTGGAGAAATAAAGATATAAAAATAGGAAGATGTCAAGTGGGAAACAAAATAAGAATCCGCCTATGTGATTGTAGGTGGCATCGACTAACTTGAGGCACGAGTGTTAGTTGACTCGGATGCTAGGCACCAATTTATTTATCTGACCTTTGCCTTAAGGTTTAGTGTTGCTGGAAATATGGTTTGGGTCACCCATATGGATCAATCCGGATCCATTAAATTTAAAATCAGTGCTAAGAACAACTATATGAAAAGTCATGTGTATTGCCAAAAGGTGGCAAAATCCAGAAGTCATGTAAATTGTCAAAAGGTGACAAAATCCAAAAGTTATGTGTATTAGTTAAAAGATGTAATTGCATAAAGAGATGCAACTCTTCTTAATTGCTATATTATGAAGTGATGCAATTATTGGCAAAAAAATGTCATGACTATAAATAGCTAAGCTTCTGTCTTCATTAGATATAGCAGAAAAAGAAAAGAAAAACACATACAGAAGTGTGAAGCGTGTGCACTAAGTGGTGGTAAATTGACTTTTGTTCTTGATATCTTTAAAAAACTCTTACTTGATTTATTTGTGGAGTAATTGATTTCTGCAAATAAGGTACACATCTAAACTGTGAACTAATCTATATAGTTCATGTTATTCATGTGATTATATGATAGACTAGTGAAATAAATATGTTAGAGATATGGGTTAGGACCCATGCATTTAAATCCATGTGTTGGGCTTATAATTTTTTCTTCATTGGTATGAGAGTCCTAAATATTTATTTTCTAGACTAATTAACATGTATTATTATTATTATTATTATTATTATTATTATTATTATTATTAGTGTTGATTTGTGAATCAAATTTATATGGATAAATATTTATGTTCTTCCAATAAATTTTTCTTCTATCTAGAATTGTTTAGAAATTTATTGCATGATTTCCATATCTGAGTTTTAATATTTTGAGATTTTGAATCTTGTTGAATATTTCATATGTTCTTCCAATAAATTCTTCTTCTGTCTAGAATTGCTCAGAAATTTATTGCATGATTTCCATATTTGAGTTTTAATATTTTGAGATTTTGAATCTTGATGAATATTTCAGATTCTTGAAATTTTAATTTTCTATTATGAAAAAATTAAATCTTTGTCAAAATGAATATGGAAATTTTATTCATGAAAAATTGTAAGCAAGGGACCGTTTCAAACCCATCTATGCTAATAGTAGCTGTTGGATGCTGCGCTTATATAGTCAGCATTGTTATGCTCCGTTGGCTGACTTGTTGAAGATGTGGTGCTAGGCTGATCAAGTAGCGTCACACAATGGTGATTTGGCAAGTGGTTCAAACTAGCCATGCAAGGCTACCGACAGGGACTAGCACAGTCGCCAGCCTTGCCACAGCCAGAAACGGGCACAACAAGACTAGCATCGGCTGTTGGATTGTTGGTGCTTTTTTTTTTTTTTTGGTTCTTCATGGCTGATGGTTCCTTAAGAGGAAGAAAGGGCATTAGCTGTTGCCCTTGATGTTTGAGATGATTATAGAATTGTCATTAAGATGCCCCTACCCTTATATTTTGCTATATTTACTAAACTGCCATTTTCTCCCTTTGCCTTATATTTTAATAAAAATCATAAAAATGTCACTCCCAATTATTTACAATCAATGCCACAAGACTTTCCTTTTTGACTATTGAATTAAAAATTATAGATTTGAAATTTTAATTCCAATTCAATTAGGTATTGAATTAAATTAGTTTAATTCAATTAAAATTATAATTTTAATCTTAATTTAATTAGGACATAAATTAAATTGTCTAATTCAATTAGAATTATAATTTTAAATTCTAATTGAATTAGCACTTTAATTAAAATGTTAATAATTAAATTGTTAATTCAAATTAAATTTTTGTATTTTTTTTAATTCTAGTCAAATTGGGATATAAATTAAATTGTTTAATTTATATTAATTCTAGAAAAATGTTTTCTTGAATTAAAATATGGTGGCATTTAAAGTTATTTGAATCTTGAATTAAATTGTTTAATTTTGCATTATTTTAGAAATTAGTTTCTAAAATTATAACGGCAAATAAGTTGACATTGAAATTTTTTAATTCAATCTTATTTTTAGAAAATTTGTTTTCTAAAATAAATGGCATCTTTTTGGGGCAATTAATTTGATGAAATCAATTAAAACTAGTTTTAATTAATCTCATTAAAATTAATTGTATTAATTCTAAAGTTGTTTTGGAATTAATATTCCTAATTGATTAGGAAATAGAATTAAAATTGTTTAATTCATTTAATTTAAAAAAAAAAAAGAGTTTTCTAAAATTACATGGGGCAAATTAAAATTAAGATTTTGATGAATTTAATTAAAATTAGTTTTAATTGACTTCATTGAAAATTAATTTTAGCTTGTAAATTTGTTTTAGAATTTTATATCTCTAATTGGATTAGAGATTTAAAAAAAATATATTTATTTGATGTGAATATATATATGATTTGAATACGAAATTTTTGTTGTTTTATTTCACTTGTGTATATATATATATAATTTTTTAATATCTTTATAAATTTATTTATATGTAAATAACTATGCATATAAGATATATGCATGTGTCTTATTAAATATTTCAATACTAGATATTGAATATATATTTGCTTAATCTTAACTCTGCATTGCACATTAAAATTTTAGATGATGATTGGGAATATAGTGAACTTTTGATTCTAAGTCTTATGTGGAATTAGTGTTAGCATAATTAATTATTATATAGGAAATTTATGTCTATTTGTCTCATATTAGTTTATATTTGTATATCAATATAAAAATCTCATATGTTCTGAAAGAGTAAGAGACTCTTAATTTGCCTATCACCTATTGGGACAATAAATTGCTTACCACTGGATTTGTCCTTAACTAAGTTTCATCTAAATTAGTTACTGCAACATATGTGTATGGACTCATAGAAAACTCGACTTAAGTATTATTGAAACCTTAAGGGTGTTCTATTTTTGTTCACAATACTTCGCATAAACATGGAAATTAGATACAAGGGGAAGGAAATATATCTTTATAAGATACTCTGAACAACCAAATGATGTGTTTTTGTATGTGAACAAGATAGTGATATAGTAACTGAATTTGGATCACGATATGTGACATTCTTAAAAAATGATTTTTCTCAACAGGGCAATATATATCAAGATCTATCTTTATATAAAATTATGGACTAGATTGCTCCCGCTACAACCTCAAATGGATTCTTTTCCAAGTGAGAGTATTTCAACTAATAATGAAATGAGTTTCAATTACCATAGAAATACAATCTGTAGTGAATTCATGTAATATTACTGGTCCCAATGGAAGTAACATAAATATTGTCAAGTCAATTTATCAATCTCAGTCATGACGATCAAGTCATGTACATATTCCCTGTCATCCTTTTGAGATCAAAGGGGAAGCATTTATAGTTACTCCATAAGACAAAGAAAAGAGGTGATTATAAGTACATCCCTGATGTACCCTACCAAGGATGAATGAATTAAGATAATAGAAGAAAATATGGATTCTATGAAATCAAACCAAGTATGGGATTTGGTTGATTTACTAAAAAGGAAGCAAATGGGAAAGGTCCTTTATGGTTATACCTACTACGTTGTTCAATTGGTTAGTAGATACCAATCTGATTAAAGACAACAATATTAGAAAATAGTTAAAGAGGATACAAAGGTATCTAAAAGCTTATTGATATTAAATATAATTATCAGAGACGTGGTTGCAAGATAAGAGATGAACATGAAGTACACATCTATGCTTGATATGGTAACCTATTGTAAAAGATGTTTACAATCTGCATGTCAAATCTTTGGGTTTATGTAGATGTTTGTTGTGCTTGTAATATGTAATTTTCCTAGACATGTTCATATGCCTAATTATTTTTGTTGATTCATATACATGTGTGTATATATGTTTAGAATATATATTAGAACTTGAGAAGTATGTTAGACAAATAAGAAGATTAGCCTTCTCATACAGGCAATCGCCTGCATAGCTTTAGTGGTGGATAGAGATGAGATAATTATAGGCTTATTATTATTTTTATGATAATAATAAGAAAGAGCTCAAAGCTTATAACATGAAATGTCACCTTGGAAAAGAGATCTAAAAAAAAGGGTCATTGTAAGCTAAGTAATTGCATTGATCATATGTGATTTAAGTCACATTATCTGTCTTAATGCCTGATTAGAGTTCTGATGTGAAAAGAGTAGACAAGTAAACTCAAAGTTAGACATTGGGGTATCTAAACTATCATTTGTATGATATTTAATAAAGACATACGTCCATGGGAAAGGAGAAAATACCATAGCAAGTAATTCATACCACGTGTGATTTGTGCCCATTAAGGGAAGTACAAGTATGATATCTACTTGATATTGTGTGAGACCCTAAAG
The DNA here is from genome assembly GCF_030052815.1 of Hevea brasiliensis. Lineage (NCBI taxonomy): Eukaryota > Viridiplantae > Streptophyta > Magnoliopsida > Malpighiales > Euphorbiaceae > Hevea > Hevea brasiliensis. The sequence goes on from NW_026615223.1 coordinate 14,368, forward strand.
ATTATAAGTAATCTTTACCTAGTACCCTTATGACTCTAATCAGTTATTCATGATGAGGATCATCATGGAACACCACCACCCTTCAAAGGGGCAAGCACTAGGGTAAGAGCTAAGTAACTTTAAAGCATGCTCATGGACCATAAAAGGGTTTTTGGCTTAGGAGGGGAGTTACATAAGGAAGGCCTAGCTTGCTTCCTCCAAGAATATAAGTGGATCACTATATGTCAAGTTGGAGCTTCCATTGCCACGTCACTAGCCATGTCACCGACCATGTCACCAGCCACTTTGAACATGCCTCATACCACCTTGGAGTCTACTTGGCTGCCACCTAGGTGTTTGTAGGGTTCATGCCACGTGGAGGGAGCTCATTGGTTCATTTGAATTAAAGAGAGCTACTTTTGACCAAGTGGGCTCTAATATTCTGCCACAAAGAGGGACCATTTGCTGCCACTTTCTGCCCTTTTGCAATTAATGTTGCTGCCATCTTTTTTCTTTATAATTAATACACTTACTATTCTTGTTAGGATAGCCAACATGATGCAATTATTTGTAACTTTTGCCTTAACATTTTTAGCTTGTGTTTCTATAACCCTAGGTTTATAAGGAAGATAATACCATCTTCTTCCTTCAGTTTTTCATTTCTGTTGTACATGAGAGTCTCCCTTAGAGAGAGTTTGAGTTTTCTTTCTTGCTAGTTTCTAGAAGAACTAGAACTTAGGCAACTTGATCACTTGCCTATTTTACTTGATGATCAATGTAATCTCCCACAAGTTTGGTTATTGTGTTGACACTTGATTTGATCCTCTTTGAAATTTATATTCTGGTTCTTCTTTTTCCATAGAGATTGCATCTTATTTTGTTCAAAGAAAACTTGTTTTTGGTGTTGATGATCCTTGGGTTCCATTAGAGGTCTGCATCCTTAAGCAATGTTCATTTGGGTGCTTATTGTATTGGTATCAAAGCATTAGGGCATCAAATCAAGTAAGTATCCTTCATTCCTTATCTTCCTTTAATTGATTTTTCTATTTGGTTTAAGCTTCTAAGGCATTCTGCCAAAGAAGACATTTCTAGGGTTTTTGTTTTTTTTCATCTTCCATGCTTTTCATTTTTGTTTCTAATAGTTGCCGTTGAAATCTTCATCTAGGGTTTTAGAGAAATTTCTTTAGATTTATCTTTGATTCCAGTTTTGTCTTAGGGTTTAATCTATATTCGAGCTTATACCATATATGTGCTAGCTAATTTCTTTGAACTCTTGCATAATATCAAGCATGTTGAGCCTACTGCAGTAATTTTGATTTATGTGAGATTGATGAATTGGTGATGATTGAAATTGACATGATTAAATTAGTAGCGATAATTGCAATTTTGATGATATATTTACTGCCCTATTGGAGTTTGTGGTGTTTGTGCTGGAATTTTGATTTGTTACTATTGTTGAATTAGGGGAAATTATAGAAATGTGGGGTTAAAGTTTGAATTTGATTTTGAAATTTAACTAGCATTATTTGGGTATAATTATGGTGCTTCATACCAAATTTGGGGTGAAAATACCACTGTTTTCCTATTGAACCAAATTTTACGGAGAAACTAGACTATTTTTAGTTCACATAATAAACCAATCCAGAAAACTCTAAAAATTTATAGGCTGTTTATACCCCATTTCACTAGTTTCTGTGTCAATTTTGGGAGTTTTTTGACATTGATTGCCTAGCAAACCAAAATTTTGCGACAGACCTGATCAAATTTAGTTCACATAAGAAACCAATCCAGAAAACTCTGAAAATTTACAAGCTATTTATACCCCAGTTTACTAGTTTCTATGTCAATTTTGGGGGTTGTTTGACACTTTGTTCTCTTCTTGAACTAAAATTTTTGTGATTTGATCAAATGTAGTTTATATAGTAAATCCCGTCAGAAACTGCTAAAATTTTACCAGTAGTTATTCAGTGTTGGGTTTCCAATGTGTACTAAATTTCAGATCAAAATATAGTCGTTTGTGTGGTGAACCAAAATTTAAGCATATTTTTGGTAAATTATGTGAATCATTTGGTATCTCTTTGCATTGATTATGAAATTTGATATTTGAGCTTGATATCATTTCATTAGGTTGTCTTCATTCTAGTTTACTAACTTTTCATTTGGTCTCTATCTCTTATTTTGACCCCAGTGTCACACTGCTTGTTCTTGTGTCACGTCTTGTTCCTTATTGTTCTTGATCATTTTGTTTAAAATTTGTGAGTTTTTGAATTGCCATTGGTATCTTAGTTCTAAGGGAACCAAGCAAGAAGATTTGAAGTTGTGAGTTGTAAAAGGCTTTATGGTGTTAGTTATTTATATGGTAAAAGGAATCTGTTTTTGTTAAACATCTAGATAGGTTTAGTCATTTCATACTAACTTGTTTTCTTGACTCAAAATCATGTCAAATGAAGCCCGTAGTAATAGGGAGAGAGTCCTAGCTGATGAAGCTATGTATAGGGAGGCCGTTCTTTGCATAATTTGTGAGTTGACCTTGGGCATGAATACATTGAGGATGACATGAATAGGATTTTAAAGGAGATGAGAAGGGATAGGAAGAGAGAGCAAGGGTAGAGATGATGTTAGATACAGAAGGCAAGAAGTGAGAAATATAGGGGAACCGAGAGTGGAGAACCTTGAGGGTGAAGTGCATGTTGAGGAAGATTTTGAGGAAGAGATAGAATAATAATTTGATGTTGGGAACTACAACTATAGTGGTAGGGGTTATAGACCAACTAGGGGTAGGGGAGCTAGAGGTAGAAGAGGAGGTACGTTGCCTAGATTTGGGGAGTATAGATATGGTGATTTTGGATATGGAGGCCCAGAAGAGAGGGTAGACACTAATGTGGGTAGTATTAAGATGAAAATTTGTCCCTTTCATGGGAAGGAGAATCTGGATACTTATATGGAATGGGAAAGACAAGTTGAGCTAATTTTTTAGTGTCATAACTATAGTGATGAAAAGAAGGTGAAGCTTGCAGCCGTAAAGTTTAAGGAGTATGCTATAGTGTGGTAGGACCAGTTAATGGTTAGGAGAAGGACTTTAGGTCTTAGACCCATTGCTTCTTGGGAGGCTATGAAAGAAGCAATGAGGGAGAGATTTGTTCCCCAACACTACTTTAGGGAACTCTACCAAAGGTTGCAAAGGATGACACAAGGTGAAAAGAGTGTAGAGGAGTACTATAAGGCAATGGAGATAGCCTTAGGTAGGGCACAATTAGATGAGCCTCCAGAGGCTAATATGGCACGTTCTTAGCTGGTCTTAACATGGAGATTGCACATGTTGTTGAGTTACACTCTTATACTAGTTTGACTGAGTTGGTGCACATAGCCATTAAAGTAGAGAAACAATTAAAGATGAAGAGAGCTTTAAAGTATGGTAGTGGTGTCCATTCAGCTCCTAAGGTCCCTTGGAAATCAAATGTAGATAAAACTCCTAAGGGTGAGAAAGAATTTCCTAAGTTTAGGAAAGAAGAGTGGAAGGGGAAAGATAAGGTAAAAAGTAAAGATAAGGAGAAAGGGGTTACTACCACTACTAGGACTAGAGATGCGAAGTGTTATAAGTGTTTGGGATATTGCCATTATGCTTCCCAATGTTCCAACAAGAGAGTCATGGCGATTAGGGAAGATGGGGAGGTAGAGAGTGAGGAAGAAAAAGAGGCCGAGCCTTTGATGCTAGTTGAGGGGAATGAAAATGAAGAGGATATGCATATTGAGGAGCCATCTGATGGGTATAACTTTGCATTAGTTACCATGAGAACCTTGAGTTCTCAACCTATTGTAGATAGTGATGAGTTGCAAAGGAAAAACATATTTCATACTTGGTGTGTGGTGAAGGAGAAATTGTGTAGCATGATTATAGATGGGGGTAGTTGTTGCAATGTGGCTAGTTCCTT
>NW_026615224.1:0-18237 GCF_030052815.1 Hevea brasiliensis
TTTAATAAATTATTTGACTAAATGGTGTTATTATGAGCTTTGATATTTGTGAAATGTGACTGAGAAGTATTCAAATGGTGTTTCATCAATGAATGATTTATGTATTATGTTTCAAATTTTTATTGTGCACCACTGAGTATTTTTATACTTAGCGATAGCTTATTTTGCTGTCGCAGATAAGAGCAAGGAAAAGCAAGAGAGTGAGTCACTATCGAATTGTGGACCACATCGATCATTTTGTACGGGTGTTATTTTATACCCTTGTAGATAATTTTGATGTAAATATAGAAATATTGTATGTATCAATGTAAGTTGAGCAGTTATAAATAAATTGTAATAATATTATTTTGGATTTCCTTCTGTATATTTAATATTTATACAAGTGAATTTCATGTTTTATGCCTTGTGAATGAAGTATTAAATATTTTGAGATGATGAATTTTGATTTGTATTGTGGAATTACTTTGAAGTGATTTGAATTGAGTTGATTGAGATTTATTGGAGGTTGGGAGTTGTGAAAAATTTTTGGAAGTGTTTTTCTCAGGTATTTGAAGAACTGTTTTCTTCAATTACAAACGGAACTCTGTCAAAATTTTTATAAAATTTGCGGCAAAATTAAAATGGAAAAAAATTTTTATTAGTATTTAAACTTTGAATAAATGGTTTTTAATTCCTACCAAAATGCTCACCACTTCCAAAATGTAAAAAAATTGTTTTAAAATCCCTTGTAGGGTACTTAATGAGTTATCGGTAGGTGAAGTTCGGTAGTTCATTAAGTATTCTACGGGATCATGTTATGCCTTACAGAGGGGTAAGGTGTGACATGTTTTAGTGGTATCAGAGCATGGTTTTTCAATTAATTTTGACTATGTGTATGAATATTTCTTTGATAAGTACAACTGCTCAAGTGTCTTTAATTGATACATATGACATATTTACATCATGAATATGCACTAACAGAGGTCAACCTCCTTGTGTTTGATCTCAGGAAATAGAAAATTTGGGAAAACAGAATGGAAGGAGGAGATCATTCCGAAGAACAATCTATTGAGGCTGAGGTTCAAGGGGGAGCCCCAGCACTCCAAAACGTGAGTGGGTCAGCCACTCCAGCTCCTATCTAGCACCGCAGTTCCCTGCTCAGTTTGTATAGCAGATGGCTGCATTTTTCTAGCAGATGGCTGCATTTTTCTAGCAAATGGCGGGTAATGTGCCACCCCAAGTTCAGATGCAAGTACCTATAGCACAACCACAGCCCTCAGCTCGGCAATATGAAAAATTGATGAAATTTGGGGCCACTGAGTTAGTATTCGCATATACATTTAGTATACATCACCCAATTTATTCCTACACATTTAAACACTTCATCAACACTTTAATCTATCATTTACATGCAAAGATAAACTGTTCCTATGGAGTTTCCATGGCTGCCAATAATATACATCTCTCTTAAAACATCAAACTCCAAAAATCTTTCCACAATTCAACTACCCATAACATTCACACAAACTTTAATGAAGCAAGCATAAAAAATACCTACTTACTACTTTGGAAACTCTTTAAAACCTTGACTAAACTTGATCTTCTTGCTGCCTATCTACTGCCCAAGTGGTGTAGAGCAATTTTAGTGAAGGAAAGTGTAAGGAAATTGGCTTACTTCATGCTTGCATGGAGCTTGGCCATGGATGGCCATGGAGGATTCTTCCAAGGGAAAGTTTGGGCTGGTTTTTTTGGGAGGGTTGAGGAAGATGAAATTCTGTCCAAAATATGCTGGTCACATGTCCACTTAAGTGGAGTTAGTGGACCACTAACTTAGATTAAGTATTCAATATTCTAAAGTTTTCATATTCCTCATTTAGCTCCTATATTTTGCTATTTAAACTATGTACCGCCAATTTAATTTTTCATGGCATTTTCCTAGTGTAATATGATTTATTTTTGCTGGACATTTAGGACAAAAGACAACTCGGGGTGTTAAATGACCACAATGCCCCGCTTAGGTTGTATTCCCAATTTTTCTGAACACCTAGTTTTATCCGCTTTCGATTTCTCACTTTTCTTTGTAGTAATTAATTAATTTTTCTTTGATATTTCTAATGGTATTTACACTTCAATTGGTCTTTAATTATGTCTTAAAAATATTTTCCAGAGTTCCCCGCAGTCCAGGACTAGTTAACGGTCCATGCCGCAACTTCCCTAAGGTCACCTATCGCTAGGGTTCGCCTGCTTAACTTGGTTACATTTCATTGCTATTATTTTTCCTTTATTTTTCTTGTACTTTCTTTTCTTGTATTTCATTATTTTATGTCTCCTCATCTATATCTAAGTGTAGTTCTAGGCATTCTAGTCGTCCTGACAGTAATCGGTCACCGGAACAAGAGAATGCGATTTAACATAGGGGTGTTACAAGGGATGAGTGATGTTGAAGATTAATGAAGTGAAGTGGAAAAATCTATCCTTAAGTGGCCCTTATATACTCCACTAAACCCCACTAACTTAGTTTAATATTAGTTTTATAATCAATTTTCAATTATCCTAAATTTTTACCCCTTAATTTCCCTTAATCACATTTACACATAATTTCATTTTTCATGTAATTTTTAAAATTTTATACTACTTATTTTTCATGGACATTTAGGTCAGAAGTCAACTCTAGGTGTCAAATAACCAGAATGCCCCTCTTCGGGTTGTATTTCACATTTTTCGGTTATACCGATTTAATTCCAAATTCGTCGGTTTCTTTAATTTTTGTTTTCATTTTGTACTAATTCACTAAATTTTCTTTGACATTATCAATGTCAATTATACCTCAATAAACCTCTAATTAGGTCCTAAGAATATTTTCGTTTCCATTTCCCACGGTCCTAGGATCGGCAATTATCCCCGCCGTAACTTCCCGGTGCAGTCACCCATCGCTACAGTTCTGGCACGTTTAAACTAGTTATATTTCCTTTCTTTTATTTTCTCTTAATTTTTCTTATATTTTCTTACTATGTTTTTCATCAATTTATGTCTCCTCAATATCATTTAAGTATAGTTCTAGACACCTAGCTGTCTAGACAGACAACGGTCATTGGAACAAGAGAATGCGAGGTCGCTTAATATAGGGGTGTTACAATTCTCCCCTCCTTAAAAGAAATTTCATCTCGAAATTTTACCTAATTTTAGTTTTTGAATAATTGTGAGTGCTGTCTTCTCATGTCCTCCTCGCGCTCCCAAGTAGCTTCCGGCCTGAGTGATGGTTCCACAACATTTTAACTAATGGTATCTGTTTATTCCTCAGCTGCTTCACCTCATATGCCAGAATCTCTATAGGTTCTTCCTCATATGTGAGGTCTGGATTCACCTCAATCTCCTCAACAGGTAGAACATGAGATGGGTCTGATCTATACCTCCTCAACATGGATACATGGAATACATTATGTATCCTTTCTAGCTCTGGAGGTAATGCCAATCGATATGCCAGAGGACTTACTCTCTCCAGAACTTCATATGGTCCAATGAAGTGAGGAATTAGTTTCCTTTTTCTGCAGAATCTCATAATTTTCTTCCAAGGGGAAACCTTGAGGAATACCTTATCACCTACTGTGTACTCAATGTCTCTTCTTTTCAAATCAATATAGGACTTTTGCTGGTCTGATGCAACCTTGAGTCGGTCTCTAACAAGCTTAATTTTCTCCTCTGTCTGCTAAACAATTTCTGGGTTCTATACCACAATAATTGTTTCCCCCAAATGTTATTCCTTAGCCCAACTGTCATATCAAAAGTTGGTACCTTTTTACCATTCCCAATAAATTATCTACACTGCAATATTACTCTGGATTGGTCCTCTGACCACTCTGGCCAATACTTTCAATATTCATGATATTTCTTTATCACGTTTAAATCTACTATTCAAATTTTCACTTCTATATTTTCTTTTATCTATCGATATCCTATAACTTATTTTTCACCATTTTGTAATCATTACTTTCTCTTCTACTTAACTATAAACTATCCTTTAATATCTTAAGAAGGGAGTCTACCAAATTGTCCTTTTTCTCTTGCCATTCAAAAGTTTTGCACGATTATGATCTAATCCATTTTAATCCGTACAATGAGAGTTGTGCTCTTCCTAAGGAATATCTGAGTTAATGATTTTCTATCACACTACTATTCTCATTAGAACATCATTTCTTAATCATTTTATAAGTTATAATTATCATTCATAGCATCCTGTCTCCTTCAGGGGAACAAATCATATTTTATGTCTTACTGCTACACAAATAGAATATTGTTTTACACTAGACTTTAGGCAAAAGGTCCATTGCAATACTAAAACAATTATAAACCCCATATCAGAGATCGGATAACCTCACCCTATAGGTGCTATCTTTAATTTATGACTATACTAAAATCTCTAATCTTATAGCAATTCCTAATGCATTCTAACTCATGCTAGGGTAACTGAGATGTTGACTCTCGCTACCTTCCAACCATGATCTTTCAATATTCTAATTATAGAGTTTTAAATCCCAAATTAGGATTTTCAAACTCATTTCCATTAATAGAATTCTGCTCTAGCATAATTGTACCAAAGCAGAAGCCACTTGCAACTATTCTTACCTTGGTGTACTATCGGGTAGTACGTAGCTCTACAGAATAAATCTCAAGTCAGTACTATAATCTGTAGCTTACAACATAAACATCAAGAACATTGCATAGTTACTACGATACATCTCAATAGATCACACTTCCTTATTTTTATTTATTTATTTATTTATTATTATTATTTTATTTATTTATTTTTTTCCTTCTCAAGTCCACTAATATCTTAAACTTATTCTGATTATGGTGTCCACTGATATCTATCAGTCGTCATACCTTTGCCCTACTTTAGGCAACTATATTGCTATAACTCACTTTTAGGTCCTCTTGCCTTACACTAAACAGGCACACTAATTAGCTCCACAATTTTATCGTATTATAGGAGATGCCTCTAACTAGCTAACTTTTCTAAAACTAATTACAATCACACTTATTGTCGTGGCTCTTATCCTAAAGAATTCATCACTAACAAATCAAAATTTATTTCCATACAAGGGGATAGCAATAAAACATATAATTTTAATACTAGCATGGGGATGAGTAGGGCCAAAATCAAATAGTACATAATTATTCTTTTCAAAATTTGAGAACATACCGATAATTACATCTAAAATCTTTGCTTCTTCCCCACGATACATGGTGTACACTCTATCTAGTATACTCCTTTGCTCGGGTTGGTCCATTGTGTTAGGATTACTCGAAGTGTTGTCTCTACTTTTGTCTCTACCCCTACTGACTATCGATGTACCTCTAGAATCAGAACCATGGACTGATTCCTCCTGTGTAGTATGTGGCACAGGTCAACATGTTTTAGTATAATCTCTGACAAAATGCTCGATTCTACCACAATTGTAACAGGCTCCAGTGGCCTTATAACAAATATCCCCGTGTAATTTACCGTAAATGCCACAAGTACGGATAGGAAAGAAATTCCTATTATCTGTCAATTGGATCTTGGTAGCCTCTGTCCTACTAGTTCATCTCTATCATATCTATGACTTTGGGGTCCCCCATATTCTTTTCTTTTCCCCAAACTACTGCCTGAACTTTGGCCAACAGGCTTCACACCCTTCCCCTTTTCCTGTAACCTTTGTGGGGGTTGGGTATGTAGTTGGGCTTGGGTTGACAGATTATCAGCCATTTGTTGAAAGAATGTGGCCATTTGCTAGGCCATTTGTGCAGTAATTTGTACAGGTGGGGCTGACGCCGTCGAGCCTCTGACACTCTGAGGAGTTGGGGCCTCTTTTTGTACGTTAGCTATATCACACTGCTCTACCATTTTATCTCCCTCGTCAATATCTATTCATAGGATTTTTTATTTCTTAAACAACCAACATAAGGAGATTTCTCCCCATTAGTTCATATTCATGATGTAAATGTACTATATGTATCAAACATTAAGCAATTGTACTTATCAAAAAATATTTCAAATTCACAATTTTGAATTTACATTAGAAACTTGCTCTGATACCACTAAAACATGTCACACCTTATCCCTCTGTAAGGTATGACATGATCTCGTAGTATATCTAATAAATTATCGAACTTCGCCTACCGATAATCTATTAAATATACTACAAGGGATTTTGATAAAGCCAATGCATTTTTAAAATTTAGCGTAGTGATGAAAATTTATCTTAAGTGTTTTCAACTCAAGGATGTATCATAAAACTTATTTATTAATAATTAGGCATTTTAAAAATTTTGCAGAAAATTCACGCAGTTACGACTAAAAATGGATAAAAACAGCTCTTAAATTTACCTGCAAAAGCAATTTATAAAATCTCCCAATCCAATCTCAATAATTGTTAAATCATTTCCAGTAATCAACTCAATTCATTTTCGACAAAACTCATCATAAAGGAAATAATTCATTAGTTATAAAATTTAGAAAGAAATTTAAGTACTGCATTCATTGGGATAATAAAATTTATTTCACAAACATATACAGGTAAATAAAATTTCTAGATAATATTACAATAATCTGTATTTAATTACATACCAAAATAATATTACAAGAGTTTTTGTAACCGCTCAAACGTGCTTACATACATATAATTACATGATTACATCACAGACTAATGCATATGGGTATACATACAATATACTCAAAATTTATCCCAACTTGTCTTCAAGTCGTAGCTTCAAGTGATCTCACTCGGCTGCTCTATCATTTCTTTCACCTCTGACAGTATACAAAGCTATCGCTGAGCGGTGAACTCAATGGTGCACAACTATAATTTAAAATGTAGTATATTATACTTTGACAAAATCATAACAAAAAGGCTCAAAATATTTGAATTCTTTAAAACCCATAAAATCAAAATCAATAGTTCCAATCACATAAATTATTTGATAAATAGCATTTTCTCAAGTAGTAACAAGTTATCCAATTCATAATAAAGCAATTGAAACATTTATACTTTTCTTGAACCATAAAACAATATATCATTTTCAACCACTAACAATTGTTTGTCTCAATAACATTTTAACAAGTCTGCATTATTTAAGGATGTTGAAAACATTCACACAGCTTAGAGCATGACACTAAAATAATGTCGGGTTGTACACCACGACAAAGCTCATTCATCCCAATAGCCAAAGGCTAATGAGGAATACCAAGGCTAGCTAGCATAATGTATAAGTACTCATTCAATTCTTCCTCAACTAACACACACCTCAAGACTTCAACCAGAGAGGGAATTCGATTCATCCCATTAGACAAGCCAATTTGGAATTCAATCACATTTCCATGCCGACTGTGGTTTCAAATCATATTCAAAATAATTTTTATTTACAAAAGTATTTACAAATCACTAAACATATTTACTCATTGTAAACTCATGCACAAGGTTGACAATACTTCAAATGTACAATTCAAAATTTATAATTCTCAATACCATGCAATAAATCCTTAAATACATAAGACAAAACAGAATTAAATCATACAAACTCATTCAATAAATTAAAGTTTCTTATACACAAAACAAAATACAATTATCAAATTCATTCAAAACCCATTATAAATTTAAAACATAGAAAATAAGTTAGTTGTGCACAAACCTTTTATGAGTCACCTATTTGCCTTTACTCACTTTCTCTCTGTTCTTCCCAGTGTATTTTTCTACTGAAACACACAATTTAAAGTGTTTCAGTACTCGTTTAAATTATTTCTAATAAGAAATTCCAACAATTACATTTTTATTGGTTACTATTCATTTCACTAGTCAACGAAAATGTTGACTTTTCATACACAATAGGTAAGTTGGTTTTTATATCACCAACATATCATATTTTACATTCCACATATGTTTGCATTTGTTGCCAATTTCATTTCAAAGCTTATTGCACTTTATTTTAATTTTTTCAAGTTTTTGTATGCTATCTTGACCTAGCTGCATGATATGATTTCTTTGATTTCTAAATTCAGGTCAAAATAGTAATATTGTAGGTCTATGTCTTATTGAAATTTTGGTACTTATTTCATATCATTTGGAGTTTTCTTGACCAAGTTATGGTCATTTTATCAGACCTTGACAGATTGCCTTTGTTTGGCAAATTTTGGTCAATTTTCAATTCTGGCAGGTTTGGTACCCCAAATTGTGTAAGTTATTTAACTTGGTTAATGACATTTCTGGGCTTTGGTGTCTTCACAAAAGTTGTAGCCCTATGTCTAATCTTTCTAATGGTATAAATTTTAGGTCATTTGGACCTGTCTACAGTGAGATATGGCCAAATGAATGAACATTGTTCATTTGGTCAAAATTATGGGTTTCAAATTGCCAATTCCGGATTTGGTCACTAAATTGGTCATTTTTTAGATAGAATTTTGGCAAGGTTTCTACATGAAATTTGGTCCATTATAGGTCTAGTTTTACCTCCATTTGGCCTTATACCAATTGGGGTCACACAAATTAGGTTATGGCTCAATTTATGCACTGCCCTCAACAATTACACAAACATTACACATTCAAATTCCTATTCCTTCATCTCCCATACCTAAATTCTGGATTTATAACATTCTACAATCATTCATCACATCTCAAATTGGTCAATTTGAGTAGTTTATACAAGTCCTCAATATGCAATATACAACCCAAATTCAAATGTCAAAGTCAACATATATATACATGAAAACACCTACTATTACATGTAATTCCAACTAGTAATTTACCATACACTTCCATTAATCCATCAAAACCATAATTCACTAATCAAATTCACGGAATTTAGCTCTCTTATTAGTTCATCAAGGTTACCGAAACTCATCAATTGCTAAAGTCTTCAACACTTCTTTCAAACCCCAATTCAAATGCTCAATCTCAATATACACATGAAGTTAATTTACTAGCATATCAAATTACCTTAATCAACATTAATTCCCATCAAATACATGTAAGAATAAATTAATCACCTTGCACTTCCAGGGTTATCGAAAGTGAGTACATCAAATACTCAACCAATTCTTCAAATTTTCTCAACCATTCAACTCATCTCAACATTAATACCAAGATTAATTAAGAAAGGAAGAGGAAATGGACACTTACCTTTGTTGAGCTTGCTAAAAACTCACCAAATATCTTCTTAATTGCTGCCTATATCTTTCCCAAGTTACGTAGACCACTTTTAATGAAGGAACTTAGAAGGAAAATGGCTTGATCATGGAGAGAGAAAGCGTGTGCCTGGAACGGCTATGGATGGCCGGTGAGAGAAAATGGCATTCACCTCAGGGATGAGTGAGGTTGAAACTGACTGAAGTGAAGTGGAACAATCTGTCCTTACGTGGCCCTTATCTACTCCACTAAACCGCACTAACCTAGTTTAATTTTAGTATAATAATCAATTTTCAATTATCCAAAATTTTTACCCGTAATTTCCTTAATCACATTTATACATAATTTCAATTTTCATGTAATTTTCAAAATTTAATACTACTTATTTTTCATGGACATTTAGGTCGAAGTCAACTCTAGGTGTCAAATGACCAAAATGCCCCTCTTCGGTTGTATTTCACATTTTTCTAATACCAATTTCGCTTTCTTTAATTTTTGTTTTCATTTGTACTGATTCACTAAATTTTGTTTGACATTTTCAATGTTAATTATATCTCAATAGACCTCTAATTAGGTCTTGAGAATATTTTCTAGGGTTCTCCATAGTCCTGGGGTCAGCAATTGTCTCCGCCGTAACTTCCGAATGCGGTCACCCATCGCTACAGTTTTGGCACTTTTAACCTAGTAATATTTCCTTTCTTTTATTTTTTTTATAATTGTTCTTATATTTTCTTACCATGTATTTCATCAATTAATGTCTCCTAAATATCATTTAAGTGTAGTTCCAGACATCCTAGTTGTTCGAATAGACACCGATCAACTGAATAGTAGAATGCATAGATCGATTAATATAGGAGTGTTACATCTCACCCTAAAACCCTTAGGCCCCTTCACTAAAAATTTATCCCACGCCTTAGAGAAGTGATTGGCAGCCAAGAATTAGAAAGAATTTGAAGTTTAGGCAAGTCCAAGTTGGGCACAAGTGAGGTTAGTGCTTATTTTTCTTTCCTCCCTTCTTTAAACTTTGAATTTGAGTTAAGATGAGTTGATATTGCATGAAAAAAATTAAAGAAATTAATGAGTATGCGAGGGGAAAAATTTTCGATAGCCTTGATATATGAGAATAGGATGAGTTTAATTGACATTAAACTAGCCTATGGATGGTATTTGATGTGTATATATGATAGCTAGGATGATTAGATATGAGTTTACATGAATTGTGAAAATTGGAGTTAGGGTTTTGACTTAACTTTGGGAATTTTGTATATGACATGAAATTGATGATGTTGAGCTCAATTGTTGACCAATAGAAGTGCCATGAATGTGAATTAAAGTTTGGGAGTTGGGTGGAATTGATATTAGGAGTGTTGATTTTCTATGCAGAAATTTGGACCTTGAGTCTAGTGTGGCTTTTAGGCCATAAGTAGAGTTATGCTGTGCCAATTGGTGTGAGGCCAATTGGAGATGAAACCTAGGACAATTTGCCACGTTTTTCATGGAGAGACCCTGCTCAAAAAACCAATAAAAAGTGACGTAAATTTAGCTTGAATCCGGGTAATCAAAATTTGGACCTGGAAAAATGACCATATGAACAGTGATTGTTCAAATGGGCACAACTTTGTGTAGAGAGGTCTAAATGACCTGATTCTTGAATCCATGGAAACCTTAGACATAGTAGAACAACTTTCATGAAGAAAGAAACCCAAATTTTGACCATAACCTAATCAAATTGCTAGCCAAATTTAGCTAATTAAAACTTCTAGAACCAAAACTGCCCAGAAAATCCTCGACATTGACCAACTCGACCAGCTTTTGGCAAAAATGCCATAACTTGGTCCATGATAAGTGCATAATTGACAAGTGCATAATTTATTAATTTTATTCTCATCACATTTAGTGTTTCTATTGTATTTTTATGCCTAATTCAGTTGATTAAAGTATAATTACCATTTAGGCATATTTTTAGATGGTTGTTGGAATAATTGTGTTAAATAGAGAAATTTTTAGCATGTGCATTAATTTGACCTTTGTCAGAGGTGTGTGACACCCTTACCCGTCTACAGTGTAGCTGAGTAAGATATGCCACGCAGTGTACCGGAACATCCTATTTTAATTCAATCATTTTTTTTATTCTTCCTAATTTATTTTTTTCATAGTTATGAAGTACAATTTATGAAATATAATTCATTTAAGTCATTTATTGAAATTATAATTTATTTGAGGTTCCGAAAATTTTATAGAAAATCCGCAGAGTACCAAATTTAAAAATGGAGAAAACATTTCTTCGAAACTTGTGAAAAACACTTCCAAAATTCTCAATCAATCCCAAACTCCATTTCATCATCAAAATCTCAATATTTTCAACAACATTTCCATTTCTCAATCATTCATTTCATATGATATTCATATACAAGTCATCAATTTTTTTTCATTCATAACACAATTCTCACTATTTACATTAATACCAAAATACATTACATGAGTTTCAATTGCACATGAGAAAGTAAAAGTTAATTACAAAATATCAAAATAAAACCTAGTGTCCTACCAATGCACTGATGACGGTGAGGTGTCACGGATACTATGTAGAGTCACAGATGGTCTCACCCAGGTGTGGTCTAATGGGCTCTCGATCGGTCTCTCCAACCTACGCTGGCAAAGCAATGCGCTAAGCAATAATGCTTAGTGGTGCCAATAATAAAATAAAAAGAAATAACAGAAAATAAATATGCAGTGCATGTTATGATATTTTATGTAGACTATTTTTCGATCATTATTGGTAATCTTATTTATTATGTACTTGTTATATTCATAATTTCATTAAATTTATCCACTTTCATTTTTGGTTGCCCAAGTAACCTATACTGGATGACTAGACTGGATAAACGGGTAAACTGGCACCGATATCAAGTACTCGCCGCCACACACCATCGGTCACATATGTATCTCCAGGCAACACAACAACTAATAAGTCAGAATAACATTAGGCATAAGGCCAAGTCTCAACACAATATCAGAATGGCTAAAAGCCATGAAATCACAAAATGGCATAATGCCATGTGCGATCGCTAATCGAACCCTATTGGCATGCCTACCTATCCAAACCACTCTTGCTAGGTGTACTAGGGCATGTTACACTTTTAAACTTTACAATTCTTGACATTTAAGTTTAGGGGTTACTATTCATTTCATTAGTCAACTAAAATGTTGACTTTTGTATAGACAATAGGTACATTGGTTCTAATACTCCCAACATACCACATTTTTCATTCTAAAATTGTTGGGATTGGTTGCCAATACCATTTCTAAGCTTAGTGTTAGTTGTTCAAAATTTTAAGATTTCAAGCCTTGCTTACTATTCCATTAGTCATTTTTACAGTAGAAATTTGGCAAAATTGTCTTCATGAAAGTTGTTCCTTATTTTATGTAGTTATATTTCTTTTTTTGAATCACTCCATTTGGAGTTTTGTAGCTCAAGTTATGGCCTAAACACCATAACTGGCCGGATTGGACAGAATCTAAAATTCTGGGCAAAACTGGTTCTGCCAGATTTGGTAACCTAAGTTTGGTTGGCAATTTGACTAGGTTATGGTCAGAATTTGGATTTGTGTTCTTCATAAAAGTTGTAGGTCTATGTCTCAGCTTTCTTCTGGTAAAATTTCAGGTCAATTGGACCTTTCTACACTGAGTTATGACCAAATGAATAAATACTATTCATTTAGTCATTTTGCCCAGGCAGACTGCAGGTCACTCGGATTAGGGTAATTTTTAGGTTAACTTAGTTTGGTTTTCTGGGTAGGGTTTCTTCACCAAAGTTGTGCCATTATGTATCTAGTTTCATGTCCAATTGGTCTTGCACCAATTGAACCTCTACAACTCCATTTATAGCTGCCTAAACCTGTTGGACTCATGCTTAGTCCTCAGAGGGTCACCCAAGGTAGCTCACCCATGCACAAATGCCAAGCCTCAACTCACTTCAATTCCTCATCATACACAGCCAAATGGTCACTAATTGACCATTTAAACTTTTATTCACCAACACATAAATAAAATCCAAGTTTTGTGCCTCAAACCCTAACTCCAACAACTAAAATTTTTATACACATACAATCCATGAATTTCAACACCAAAATCATGTTCAATGGGAGCCATACACAAAATTTTTAGAAGAAATTGGCACTAACCTTGTGAGCAGAATTTTTCCACTCAAAATTCCTTCACTTTCTTTGGCTTTCTTGGCAGCCAAACACCTTCCCAAGAGGTAAGGATAATTTTTAATGAAGAGAACTTAAGGTTTAGTGGTGAGAATTCAAGGTTTGGAAGAGAGAAAATGAAAGGAATTTTAATGGAGGAAGAAATGGTTCACGGCTGGAAATGGGAAGAAGAAGAAAGCTGGATTTTTCTTTCATTTTCTGCCCATTTTATTCATTTTAAATGGGTTAAGGACATGTGTCACAATATGATTGGTCATTGGGGTTTTAATGACATCATAATGATGTCAAAATTCTCATTTATTCCATTTTCTTTTCTTTTTCTTTTCTACTCATTTTCAATTCAATTTTTAGCAATATTTATTCATATTTTATGTTATAATAATTATTTACTTAACTGGACAAGTCGGCCAAAAATCATCTCTGAAGACGAAATGACCAAAATGCCCTCCGTTTGGCTTATTGAGCCAAAATTGTCTGTACCAATTGAAAAGTTTTTCTAAGCATTTCCTTGGCATTGTAATGCCATAGAAACCTCAATGACCCTTCTCTGGACTCTCAAAAATTATTTTATGAATTTTCTCTCGAGTCTAGGGCTCCTAGTTGCGAGAACCGCAACTTCCCACTAGGTTACCCATCGCTAGGGCACCAGCACATTTAACTTGATTGTATTTTATTTCTAAAATTTTTCCTAAATTTTTCTTATTAATATTTGAGTTAATTATGGTTCCTCACTTTAGTTTAAATATTTTTCCGAATATTCTAGCTGTCCGGATAGACACTAGTCACCGGAATAGTAGAATGTACGGAGTTGCTACAGGGAGGGTGTTACAACTTTTCCCCTCTAATTTAAATTTCGTCCTCGAAATTTACCTGATGCAAACAGTTGAGGGAACTGTTGCCTCATCGTCTCTTCACTTTCCCAAGTTGCCTCCTCGGTGTTGTGGTGCCTCCAAAGCACTTTCACTAGTGGAATCTGCTTATTCCTCAACTCTTTCACTTCCTGAGCTAGGATTCGTATGGGTTCTTCTTCATATGTTAAATCCGGTTGTACTTCAATTTCTTCCATAGAGATGACATGTGAAGGATCTGAGCGATATCTTCTTAGCATAGATACGTGGAACACATTGTGGATCTTGTCCAGCTCTAGTGGTAAAGCTAACCTGTAAGCAACTAGATCCACACGTTCAATGACTTCATATGGGCCAATGAACACATAGACCCTTATTTTGTGATGAGTATGTGCATTGAGGCCGTGGGAAACCCGATGATGAAAAATTATATGACTGTAAGATGTAATTGGAGGCATTGAGCTGAATTATTAATTTCGTGGCATGATCTTGAAAAAATAAAAATAATAATAAAGTTTTGGGAAAATTAATTTAATTAAATTTAAATAAAATTTTATTTTGTTTAAATTTAATATGGGTAGTTTTTAAATGGATCTAATTAAGTTTAATTGGGCTCCATGGGCCTAAGAAAGCCTAGTTAGAAATTTTAAATGGGACCCATTTAATTATTTTCTAAAAATTAAAATAACAAAATATCTCTCTCCTCCTTGGCCCCACTCTCTTCCTCACTCCCTATTGGTGCTTTCCATTTTTTCCTGTCTTCCTATTGGTTGAAACACCTCACCCATATCCCAGTCTTATTCGAATTCGCAATCGCAGCTTGTTTAAGTCATATAAACTTTATCACCCTAAGACTCCAAATCCTACCACACCTCTTCCTCATTCCCTATTGGTGCCTTCCATTTTTTCCTGTCTTCCTATTGGTTGAAACACCTCACCCATATCCCAGTCTTATTCGAACTCTGCAATTGTAGTTGTTTAAGTCATCTAAACTTTATCATCCTAAGACTCCAAATCCTATCACACCTCTCTCCCAAAACCCTATAAATACCCTACTAGAGAAGAGAAGAAGAGGGGGATGAAAGGAGGAGAGAGATAGAGAAAATTCAGAGTTATAAGAAATTTAGAGATATTTAAGACTCTTTGAGTTCTTCCTTATTATTTTTTTTCTTCAAGAAGATTTTCATACAAGATTTCTGGAAGGTCAGTTTTTATTGTTTTCTTTTCAAGATCTATGCCACGCAATATTTTAATTCTATGCTATTTGTCTTCAATTTATTTTATATGTTCATATAGATCATGTAATCATGTTTAATTTGAGGGGATACACAACTCTGCACATGTTTAGTTTTTGTCTCTCATATTTTTATTATTTTTCTTTATTTTCTAAATCTGTAAAAAATTTGTAAAAATTATATTCATATTCTACACGAAATTCCATTAATTTTAGGCTCAAGAATCACTAAAAAAGCTTTAATATTTTGTAAGTTATGGCTGTTTGAAGTTAGGGTTCCTGTAAAATCTGATTTGCAGGATATCCGACTTGTGGAGCCCATATCTCCCTTGTTCCTTAATATTTTTGTGCAAATCTAGTGTCTAAAATTAACTTCAGAATCTTATGAATCTTTTCCAATTGGTTTTGCATTCATATCTTTTGTGGTTAATGAGTTATGAATTTTACAAAAAAGTAGTACGATTCTGTCACTTAGAAGAGTTACGATTTATGTAGATCATTCGGCTAGGGTTTTGTTTGATTTATAAATTTTATGTTATTGTATGATATGTAGGCTATCTTCTGTAATTTTTTATGATTTTTAGGCATGTTTAACTATTTTTAAAAAATCGAATTTCTTGCTACTGTTAATCTGCCAGAATTTAAAAATTGTATATTTATGCATGTTCTTGTATTTTCTTAGGTTTTAATTGATATTTGATCTATTTTCTGTGTTCTTTTAATTCAAGAAGTGTTATGAAGTGTTTGGATAATGTTAGAAGACTTAGACCATTAGGTAGTTGTAATTAATTAGGAATCTTAACCCTTTAGGAGACTAGAGTTAGAATCCAATGTAAATTGTTATTAATATTTTTCTTTATTTCTTTTATTTTCTTTAGTTTCTTTATTTTTTATTACAAACAAAATTGGTAAGTAGCCCTAAGGTAAGTACCAAAGAGGGCATTTGCGTGGAGCTTATATGGAGCTAAACGGGAGTAAGCCAGGGATATCATTGCCATACTAGAAGAGAAGACCATTTTTTAAGGGTAGCTTGCCCTAATGGCAAATTGCATTTACCAAGATTAAGTAGCTCTAAGACTTCTTGAATAACCATTGGCATGAAATTGTAGTAATAATAGAACTTTTATTTGGTAAATTAAAATTAACTTTGTTTTTAATTTAATTGACTTTTGCATGTAATTAATTTAAATAAATACTTTGTAAATTAAAATTAATCTTGTTTGTAAATTAAACTAATATTGGCATGTAAAATAAATTTAATTTAATACTTGGTAATTGTAAAATAAATTTGCATGTTAGAAATCTTTATTAGGTTGTGATTGTTTGGGACTTATGTGATATTAGAATAAATTACACATGTACATAATTAACTTAGTTCAATTATCCTTAAGGTAACTTGGTGAAAATTAATTAATTAGGTTAAATAGAAACATAGGGTTATTCGAAATTGAATTTGTTTGTAAATTAAATTCCCAATAATAAATTAATTTTAGTCATCTGGTAAATATCATTTAAATAATTAGCAACCCCATAGATAGGAATTACTTGTGCATGAAAATTGTGTGTAAACAACAACCCTTTTTGTGAATTACTTGCGTGTGTAGGATTAGAATTGCATTTTTTAGGATAGAGTTTGATAAAGGAATAATAAACAAGACTTCTAGAAACATTAGTAGAGGACTGGCACTCGAATTAACGAGGTTAGACCAGGCGTAAGGGGTGCCTAACACCTTCCCCTTACGTACCCACTATCCCGAACCTAGACATTGGGCTATGGTAATGATGGTTGTGGAAACTCTGCAAGAAGTAAGTTGCCATCCATGACCCTCGGAAGAAACACAATATGTCCCGGTTATTACCCGGGTGGCGACTCCTGTCTATTTATGCCTTTGTGGCATAAATCCTTAGTACCGTGGTAGTGTTATGGGAAGACGGTACTTACGGTGGTTTGATTCTATTAGGATTGTATGAAGTGCATGTCTAGGAAATGCTGTCTAAGGAGGTGGTACTTAAGTGAGACCATTGTGACTCCACCATCTTTCCTGGGCATTACCTGGTGCATTTTATATAATTCTAATGGATGATATTTCGCCTCACGCCCCACCTCCCACAGTTTGGCGACTCCACTGGGGACTAAATGGATAGTTACTCCAACATGTTTCTATTAGTCTAATATTATTCCTTTGTTAAACTTTTTGCATTGCACTACACTATCACACGGATCACCCTTACCCTTTTACCCTCGTTAGTACTAGCCAAGGAGACCATGGTTCTACTCGAGCTATGACGAATTGGTGAATGCTAGCACCCCATGCCCGTACCTTCGAGTATATAAAAGAGCCACAGCTCCGGCCGTTGTGCTTAATGGACAAGCTCTCGCATGGGTGACCCTTTTCCTACCCAATAAAGCCCATGAGCCATAGATTTCAACCCTAGGTACCCCGTAGATTTTTGTTGTGCTGGATTCGTATCCTTACTGTTCAAACCATAAGTTCTAGTGGTAGTTAAGATGAACCTAGGCCTATACATAAACCCAATGTGTGTATAGGCCCAAGTCCATTTTAAAACCCATGGTAAGCAAGAGGATGCTTACTTATGGTTAAACTTTAAGGATATAAATCCTTTGTTTGTGAGGGAAGGATCGTCCTGGACCACCCTGTTGGTGTGTCCAAAGGTACCATAGCCTAGGATAGAATTTTTCTTACCCTGTACGTGAGAGTTGAAGGTATAAGGGGCTAAGATTCAGCCTGAGACATTCTTTCGGTTTATCATTTAGTCTTTGGTCCAATTTTAGTCTTGGCTTA
>NW_026615225.1:0-17872 GCF_030052815.1 Hevea brasiliensis
TACTCAAACGGCAAGTCCTCGTGGGAACGATACTTGATTCATCACTTTATTACTTGAGACGACCCGTATACTTGCGGATACACCCCATCAATAATGTGTGAGTTGTTTCAGTAGTAGAGGTAGTGCCTAAAATGTTGGCATTCAGTTATATTTTTTATGTATTTAAGTATGATCTAGAGATTAATAAATGCGATAGTATTCAACTCAATATTTTCTGGTGCCTATAATCTGTTTATTAAAAGTTCACTCTATTTTTTACCTCTCTATTTTTGTTATCACAGAGAGAAGCTTGTGCGAAACATATTCCCTTTGTTTTATCATCTGGTATCAGAGCATCAGTAATAGCAACATTGAGTTCACATGGCCAACAGCAACGTTGGTATCAATCCATCAATTCCTTCTATTCCTATCTTCAAGGGCAGTGGATATGATGCTTGGAGCACAAAAATGAGGACTCTCTTTATCTCTCAAGATTTATGGGAGTTGGTATCTACGGGGTATAATGAAACTTCACTTGAGGTTCAAAAGAAGGATGCAAAAGCTCTTTTCTTCAGTCAACAAGCTGTAGATGAAGATGTTTTTCCTCTCATTAAATTAGCCACCAAGGCAAAGGAGGCATGGGATGTGCTTCAAAAACGTTATCAAGGTACTACAAAGGTACTTACTGTCAAGTTGCAAACTCTTCGATGAAATTTCGAGAGTTCTTTTATGAAAGATGGGGAGTCTCTTGAAGCTTATTCCGTAAAGCTGTTAGAGATTGTTAATCAAATGCGAAAGTATGGTGAGGATGTGTCTGATCAAAAGGTGGTTGAAAAAATTTTAAGGAGTTTGCCAAAGAAGTATGAGCATATAGTGGCAGCCATTGAAGAAGCAAATGATTTGAGTGAGCTGACTGTTGATGTATTACCCCTATTTGTATAGCCTGGTATATTTCACTGTTCCGATGACCGGTGTCGGTCCGGACAATTAAGGGGATTAGGACCACACTTAAGACAACTAGAGAAGCTATAAACACAAATAATTAGTAATTGTCAATTAGTTAAGTATAAATAAGAAAAACAGAACATAAGAAGTTAAACGAGCCGAGAGTAACAGCGATGGGTGACCTTCTCGGGAATGACTGCGAAGTCAATTTAAACTCAAATTTCGAACCATAAAATGTGACGCCGCAGTCCTTAGGACCCTTACAAACACAATGGAAAAGAGAAACTCACGAAAAAGAACTGTTAAGCCAGTCGAATAATTAGGTCAGGGAGCCAGAAGAAATATTGAATTATTTGCAAACCGGGTTGAACCAGCGAGGGGCAATTTGGTCAATTGACCCCGAGAGCTGACTCCTGACCTAACTGTCAAATAAAATCAAAGAAAATAAAATTTCGAAATCGAGAATTAAATTAAAGAACTAGTAGAAAATTAAAAAAAAAGAAAGAAAATGAAAAAGTGAAAAGATGTGACATCATGCATGACATCATGCATGATGCCATAAATCCTATAATTAATAAATTAACTAAAGTGATTTTTTTTTGTCTTCCATAAGACAAAATACTTAAAAGAAAAGAAAAGAAAAAAAAATTTATTTGGTCTTCTTCCTTATCCCTTGCCGCCCTCACTCTCTCCCTCACATCTCCATGGTTAGACCTCCATTAATGCTTGCACTCAAGCTTAAATATCTTCACTAAACCTTAATAGCTCCCATAAAAACCTCATTAGAGCTTGTTATCTCAACCTAAGAAGAAGATTGAAAGAAGAAAGAAGAACAAAAGATAGAGATTTGAAGTTCTAAGAAAGGTTAGTATGCTAACTTTCAATTTCCTACTTTAAATGCATGTTTAGTTACTTAAATGAACTTAGAAACTAATGAAATGAAATAAAAACATGTGTGGAGGACCAAACTGAATTTCGGCCAGCAGGTGTATGGGAGTATATTTGTATGGTTTGATGGATTTGAATGAGTTTATGGACCTCCATTAGTTGAATGGTTATTGTTAAAAGCATTGAATTGGTTAAATGCAACAATTAGTGTGAATTAGGGTTTTGGACATTAGGGTTTAGAGACAAAAATATAAGAAATTTGTAAATGATGTCCTTCACCTAGTTTAAGGAGAGAAATGGTCAATTGTGACCTAATGAGGTGTGTTAGGAGTGTTTGAATCAAAAGCCAATTCGGATTGAGTGTGGTCATGCTGCTGGCAGCATGACCAAGTTACCTTTGAGGGACCAAAAATGAAATTTTACAAGTCCAATTGGTATGAGACCAATTGAGAATGAAAATAGACACTAAATGACAAAATTTTTATTTAGGAAGCATGCCCAAAAAGTGACCAAAACCTAGTGAACAAATTGACCAAACTTGGAAAATCACAGTTTGCCTTGTACAAACTGACCAAATAAACAGTGTTTGTTCATTTGGACATAACTTGAGCTAGGCAGGTCTAAATGACCTGAAATTTTACCAGTGGATAGTTGAGATATAGACCTAAAACTTTCATAAGGAATACAAACCCAAATTATGCCATTAACCAAGTCATTTATCCACCCCAATTTTGTGACCTAAAACTGCCAGAACCAAAATTTGCTCAGAAAATCTGGGTTGAGTCCAATCCGGCAGCCATAGTTCAAATGGCTATAACTTGAGCCACAAAACTCCAATTGGAGTGATTCAAAAAGGAGAATAAAATTAAGACAATAAGAAACATTTTCATGAAGAAAGTTTTGCCAAATTCCAACAGTAAAGTGACCAATGGAACAGTGAAACCTTAGATACCAAAACTGAAAATTTATCAAATTTGCCTAAAAGACTTAGAATTTGAGTAAACAACCAAAACCAATAAATTTAGTAACCCCGAAACACAAAATTTAAAGAACACCAAGTTTAGCACATTAGAGCTAGGTAAAAGTGAAGTTAAATTTATTTTTGGATTTATGTTAAGTTATGGTACTGAAACACTGTGAAATTGTGTGTTTCAGTTGAAAAGAACACCGGGAAGGAACCAGAGGAACCGAGTCAAGGCCAAGAGGCGACTCGCTTGAAGTTTGTGCACAACGTATAATTTCTATAAATTATTTGCTGCATATTATTTTGAATGATTTGAAAAAGTGAATTTTGACATTATTTATGATGCTTTGATCTAAATTGTTGAAAGTTATTGTGTATGTTTGAAATGGCAATGTTTAGCAAATTGTTAAGATAAGTTTTGAAACCACAGTGTCATGACCATATATTTGAACACCTCACTAGCATGACTAGTGGTGGTAATCAGTTTCGAATTTTGATTCCTTCTCTGGAGAAGTGTTGAGGTGTGCCAGTAGAAGAGGATTTGAATAGATATCCATATATTTGAGCTAGCTAGCCTTGTGATGTGACTTCTCCTTAGCCTCTGGCTATTGAGATTATATTTGTTTCGAATGGCATGATTTAACTGTGGGTTTTATGAAATGTGTTTGATACTTCGAAATGAAATTGTTTGGAATAAAATCTCATAAATCATGTTTTGTGTTTAACTTGCATGCTCAGTTCAATTTTTGAATAAATGTGATTTAAATTCTGCATAAAGATTCTTTTAGTATGTTGTGCACCACTGAGTCCTAGTACTCAGCGATAGCTTTTATTGCTGTCGCAGATTTAGAGACTAGAGGAGCAGCAGACTGAGCTGCTGAGGTGTGAGGATCTATCAGCTTGAAGTTATCGGGTATAATTTATACTTTGACTGTAAATATTTCTTTTGATGTATGTATTGCACATAATGTAAGGACATGTAAATTCGGTCTTGAACAGCTTGTACAAAGTTTGTATAAAGTTGTAATAAAATTTAGTTTGGATTTTTCCAATGTAGATTTTAGTATGATGTATATATAGATTGTTTGTCTTTAATGAATGGAAATATTTTATTTTAATCTGAATGAGATTGATAGATATTATTTTAATGATTATTGAATTTTGGGAATTGAGAAATGTTGACTGTTGAATTTTGAGACTTGAGAAATTGGTTGAGATTGATTATGAAATTGAAGTAGTGATTGAAAAAAATTATTGGAAGTGCTTTTTACAGGTATTTGAAGAACTGTTTTCTCAAAATACAAACGAAACTCAGGCAAAATTTTTATAAAATTTACGGAAAAATAAAATGGACCAAAAATATTAACTAGTTTTAAATTTAATTAAATGTTTTAAATACCTATTAGAAAATGCTCACCACTTATCAAAAATAAGAAAATTGTTTTAAAATCCCTTGTAGGGTACTTAATGAGTTATCGGTAGGTGAAGTTCGATAGTTCATTAGGTATTCTACGGGATCATGTGATGCCTTACAGAGGGGTAAGGTGTGACATGTTTTAGTGGTATCAGAGCAAATTTTTGAAGTATGTTTTAACTTGAGAATTTGTGTCTTTTCCTTGTTAAGTACAACTGCTCAATGTCCATATTTGTTACATACAGTGCATTACATCATAAATATGAACTAATGGAGGGAATCTCCATGTGTTACTTGTTCAGGAGATACCCTAACTTCGGACTGAAATGGAAGAAGGGGATCGCTCAGTTGAGCAATCTGTTGAAGCTGAGGCACAAGGGGAAGCCCCAGCTTTGCAAAATGTCAGTGGATCAGCAGCACCAGCCCCACCAATGCCGCAGTTTCCTGCACAGTTCGCACAGCAGATGGCTGCGATGTTTCAACAAATGGTCAGTATGCTCGCCAAGCTCCACCCTGCACACTGGGCACAACCACTGCCTCTAACTAGACAGTATGATAAATTACTGAAGTACGGGGCTACAGAATTTAAGGGTACAGTAGACCCTTTAGAGGTAGAGCAATGGCTTGAAAGAATGGACAGAGTATTTAAGAAGTTACACTACCAAGATTAACTAAAGTTTGAGTATTCTGTGTCTCTACTACAAGGGGATGCATATGATTGGTGGAAGACCATCCCCCAGAGCTTAGCTGAACCACCAGTATTGACCTGGGATGACTTTATCAGAGAATTCAGACAGAAATACATCCCAGATGCATATATTGATCAGAAACTGCAAGAATTTTTGAGTTTGAAACAAGGGAACCGATCAGTAGCAGAGTATGAGAGGGAGTTCTCCCACTTAAGTCATTATGCTGGGAGTCTCCTTTCTACCAGCAAGGCAAGATGCAAGAGATTTGAGATTGGTTTGAAGCCCAGTTTGAGAATGCAAGTAGTGGGATTCAGACACAGCAATTTTTCAAAACTTATGTCTCAAGCACTTGAGCTGGAGAGAATTGAATCAGAAACAACCCCAATAAAAGAAAAATCAGAAAAAGTTGAAAAATCAGAGAAAGACAAAGGGAAAAAATCAGTTGAACAGAGTTCTAGTGCTACCTCTGGAAAGAAGAAGAAATTTAGTGGACCCAGCAAGGGTCGAGGTGGAAGATTTGGTAGGGGCCGATTTTCTGGACAGAGACCCCCTAGGTCTGGTCAGCAATCGAGCAGGGGTTCATATTCTGCCTGCCCCTGTGAGACTTGTGGCAATATGCATATGGGGGAATGCTATTGGGCCACTGGAGCCTATTTTAACTATGGAGGCAAGGGCCATTTAGCAAAAGACTGCACTAGTGCTCCTAAATATGGTTCAGCTCCTACTCGCCGAGGATCTATTCGCAGTCCCGCTCCCGCAGGTTCACACTGTTGGCAGGAGGAAGAGGCAGAGGTAGAGGCACCGCTCAGCAACAAGGTACGGTTGGTCACCAAGACAAGGAAGTGCTTCACCGTAGTCTACACAATGAGACAAATGAGAAGAGGCCGAGACTTCTGATGTGGTAGCTGGTACATTCTCTATCTCTGATCAAGATGTATTTGTGTTGTTTGATCCGGGTTCAACCCATTCATATGTTAGTGCTAGCATAGTCAGTTCACTTGCTGTTCCATGTGTGCAAATGGGCTTTGAAGTGCTAGTAACTAGTCCATTAGGACAAGAGGTCCAGGTCAATAGAATTTATAGGGACTGTCCTTTAGTGATCCAAGGACATGTTTTCCTATCAGATTTGATTGAAATGCCCTTCAGAGAGTATGATATCATCTTGGGCATGGATTGGTTAGCCAGGCATCATGCCATGATTGATCAGAGAATGAAGGCGCTACTTTTGGTCTCCCTTTGTACGGTGATGTGGTAATACATGGGGAGAGGCATTTATCGCCATCAAACATCATTTCGGCCGACTAGCCGTAAGGATGATCGTAAAGGGGTGTGAAGCATACTCGCACATGTGATAGACACCCAAGTGGGGAGTCCAAAGACTAAGGGACATCCCTATCAGATGTGACTTTCCGGATGTGTTTCCTGATGAATTGCCAGGATTACCTCCAAAAAGAGAGGTGCAGTTTGAGATTGATGTTATGCCTGGTGTGGACCCAATCTCCATAATGCCATATAGAATGGCACCTGCAGAATTGAAAGAGTTGAAAGTGTAGTTGCAAGAACTGCTTGACAAGGGCTTTATCCGCCCCAGTATGTCACCTTGAGGAGCGCCAGTGTTGTTTGTAAAGAAGAAGGATGGCACTCTCTGCTTATGTATTGATTATCGACAGTTGAATAAGGTGACAATAAAGAATAGATATCCATTGCCCCACATTGATGACTTGTTTGATCAGTTGAGGGGTGCAGCTTTATTCTCCAAAATTGACCTGAGATCAGGTTATTATCAGCTGAAAGTACAAGAGCAGAGTATTTCTAAAACTGCCTTCAGAACCCGCTATGGCCATTATGAGTTCTTGGTCATGCCATTCGGGTTAACTAATGCTCCGGCTGCTTTTATGGATCTGATGAACACTATCTTCAGACCATACCTCAACCAGTTTGTTGTGGTATTCATAGATGATATATTGGTCTATTCGAGGAGTGCAGAAGAGTATGATAGACATTTGCGGATTGTACTGCAGACTTTAAGGGAGAAACAACTATATGCCAAATTATCGAAATGTGAATTTTGGCTGAAGGAAATATCTTTCTTGGGGCATGTAGTATCAGAAGAGGGCATCAAGGTAGATCCAAGTAAGATTAAAGCTATCCTTAATTGGAGGCCACCCAGAAATGTCACGGAGATTCGCAGTTTTTTGGGTTTAGCTGGATACTACCGTCGATTTGTGAAGGGATTCTCCATGTTGGCATCTCCATTGACCAAGCTGCTTAGAAAAGATGTGAAATTTCAGTGGACGGATAAATGCCAACAGAGTTTTGATGAATTGAAGAAATGTTTGACTGAAGCTTCAGTCCTGACTTTACCTACTCCGGGTAAAGAATACACAGTATATAGTGATGCTTCTCACAATGGGTTAGGTTGTGTATTGATGCAAGATCGAAATGTCATTGCCTATGCATCACGCCAGCTGAAACCGCATGAGAGGAATTATCCGATACATGATTTGGAGCTTGCAGCTATTGTGTTTGCTCTTAAGATCTGGAGACACTATTTGTATGGGGAAAAGTGTTACATCTACACAGATCATAAGAGTTTGAAGTATTTGGGCACTTAGAAGGAGTTGAATTTGAGACAGAGGAGATGGTTAGAATTGATAAAAGACTATGATTGTCTGATAGCCTATCAGCCAGGGAAAGCTAATGTTGTGGCTGATGCCTTAAGTAGCAAGACTATGGCAAGTCTACGGGTTACTCCTTTGTCTATGGTACATGAGTTGAGATCATTATATGCCAGCTTAGAGATTAATGATGAAGGGCGCATGCAGCTTGCATGGTATGTACAACAGTGTTGATTGATCAGTCGTAATGGTCGCTCGTAATGATGAAAGGTATCGGGTCGCTGAAAGAAGTCCTACAGGCAAAAACTAGAATTCTCAATCGTAAATTATGGTTTCATCGCTATACGAAGGCGTAATATGTGTTCCTGATGATGTTGATTTGAGGCAGATCATTTTGAAGGAAGCACATGAGTCTCTTTTTGCCATGCACCCTGGTGGCACAAAAATGTATAGAGGGCTAAAGGAGCATTACTGGTGGATGGGTATAAAAAGGAATGTGGCAGAGTTTGTATCCAAATGCCTAACTTGTTAGCAAGTGAAGGCAGAGCATCAAGTACCCGCTGGGTTGTTACATCCACTACCAGTACCAGAATGGAAATGGGAAAGAATAACGTGGGTTTTGTGATGGGACTTCCGAGGACACAGAAGAGTCATGATGCAGTATGGGTCATTGTTGACAGACTGACCAAGTCTGCTCATTTTCTACCAGTTCGGATGGACTACAGTTTAGAAAGATTGGCCAGGTTGTACATTGATGAGATTGTGAGACTACATGGAGTGCCAGTATCCATCGTATCAGACAGAGATCCTAGGTTCACTTCTAGATTTTGGGGTAGTCTTCAGAGAGCCCTAGGAACTAGATTGAACTTCAGTACTGCATTCCACCCACAGACAGATGGCCAGTCTGAGAGGGTAATTCAGATCTTGGAGGACATGCTATGGGCTTGTGTGATTGAATTTGAGGGCAGTTGGGATACACACTTGCCTTTGATTGAGTTTGCTTACAACAACAGCTACCAATCAAGCATTGGGATGCTTCCATATGAAGCTTTGTATGGCAGAAAATGTAGAACCCCGTTATGTTGGGATGACGTGGGTGAAAGAAAGATGATTGGACCCGAAATTGTTCAACAAACTGAAGAAAAAATCAGGGTGATCAGAGATCAACTTAAAACTGCATCAGACCGTCAGAAGTCCTACATTGATTTGAAAAGAAAGGATATTGAGTATGCAGTGGGTGACAAAGTTTTTCTCAAAGTTTCTCCTTGGAAGAGAATTATGAGATTCGGCAGAAAGGGGAAACTGAGTCCTCGTTTCATTGGGCCATATGAGGTTCTGGAAAGAGTGGGTCCTTTGACATATCGTTTGGCACTACCTCCAGAGTTGGAGAAGTGATGTGACTTATCCGCAAGTATACGGGTTGTCTCAAGTAATTAAGTGATGAATCAAGTATCGTTCCCACGAGGATTTGCTGTTTGATTACTAAACCTTGAATGAAGCGATTATTTGGGCTAATGATTAATGAATAAATGGTAAATGTAGATGAGCAAGGTAAATTGATTAATCTAATTAAAATGGGTAAAGAGCAAACAAATAAAGTATAATTCTAGTTCGCAATTAAACTAAAATTAACAATGGGTAATTTAAGCAAAAGTCTAATTATGGTAAAAGTGATTCCAGAGTTGGGGGTTTATGCATAAATTAATTGGGATTTGTTTTGTTTTGGGCATTCCAATTTTTAGGGAAAAAAATAGAGTTTGAAGGAAATTGATTCTAAATCCCTTTGATATCTTTTTCAAGCAAATCAAAGCGTATTCTAAAATAACCAAACCTACTTTCGTATGTATTTGATTACTTTAAAACCCATTAAGTTTTGTAACCAATAATTAATTCCTCTTAAAATCCTAGTTTATTTCTAAATCTAGGTGATTTTAAGTTCCAATCCATGATTACCCATCAATGACTTTCACCTTTCGGTCCTTCAATCAAAGATTAACACAATACCCAATGGGTACCAACATTAGGCAAGTAAATCAAGCACACAAGGAAGGAATCAAAACTCATATTTATGTAAGATAAGAAAATACCCAATCCAAATCCATAAATTAATCTAAAACATATTTCCCAACTCTGAAATCTAAAGAAATTACTCACTCATAATGGTATTTACAAGAAATATAGATGGAAGAATAAAGAAAAACATGATAAAAGGACTGAAATGGGAAAACCCAGGTGGAAGAACCAAGGTCTCTGGTTTCTGGAGCTCCAAACTCGTGCAGCAGCTCCTTCTTCCAAGAGAGAATGGCGTCTTCTCTCTCTCTTTCTATTAAATTTTTTTTCCTTTTTGTTTTTCCTCCTTTTTCTCTTGTAGCAAAAATAAGGAAATGATGAATTTATATGGTCCCTAAAAGTTACCCTAAAAGTAAATAAAAGACAAGGAGTGGGTAGGAAATGAGGTGTAAAATTATCCAAGTCAGCAGCACTATTCACGTTCTGGGCATTCTGCTTAGGGTTCGGCTTAAGCCTAAGCAGCTTCTTAGCAAATTTAGCCTCTGGTCGCACTGTCTGCTTAAGGTTAAGCAGACCTTCAGCAAATCTCGGCAGACTTATAGTAAAATGGACTTTTCTGCTCATGCTTGACTTGTGTTGCACCTTAAGCATTGCCACTTTACCCTAAGCATGACCTTAAGCAAAGCCTCAAGCAAATTTCGGCTAACTTGCTCTTTCAAAGCTTGATATCTTCAACTTTCCTCCATGCTCAAAGAATCCCAAATTTCTTCAAATCACTTCCTAATGCACTCATTGATCCTCAATTTGCCACAAAATCCTATCAAAACAACAAAATTACAAAAATCACATATAAAGTATTTAAATTTAACAAATAAGCTAAAATAAAGCTAAAAACATAAAATATACTAGAATATAAGGGCAAAATGGATGCAAAACTACCCTAAAATGCCTATATAAAATGAGTGTAACAAGAAGATACATAATGTCTTCCATGTATCTATGTTAAGGAGGTATCGATCAAACCCATCTCATGTACTACCAGTAGAGGAAATTGAATTGAATCCAGACCTCACATATGAGGAAGAACCCATAGAGATTCTGGTTTATGAGGTGAAGTAGCTACGGAATAAGCAGATACCGTTGGTGAAAGTGCTGTGGAACCATCATTCGGGCCAGGAGGCTACTTGGGAACGAGAGGAGGACATGAGGAGACAGCACCCACAAATGCTCGTAGATTGATACTAGGTAAAATTTCGAGACGAAATTTATTTTAAGGGGGGGAGAATTGTAACACCCCTATTTGTATAGCCTGGTATATTTCACTGTTCCAGTGACCGGTGTCGGTCCGGACAATTAAGGGGATTAGGACCACACTTAAGACAACTAGAGAAGCCATAAACACAAATAATTAGAAATTGTCAATTAGTTAAGTATAAATAAGAAAAACAGAACATAAGAAGTTAAACGAGCCGAGAGTCACAGCGATGGGTGACCTTCTCGGGAACGACTGCGAAGTCGATTTAAACTCAAATTTCAAACCATAAAATGTGACGCCGCGGTCCTTAGGACCCTTACGAACACAATGGAAAAGAGAAAATCACGAAAAAGAACTGTTAAGCCAGTCAAATAATTAGGTCAGGGAGCCGGAAGAAATATTGAATTATTTGCAAACCGGGTTGAACCGGCGAGGGGCAATTTGGTCAATTGACCCCGAGAGCTGACTCCTGACCTAACTGTCAAATAAAATCAGAGAAAAGAAAATTTCGGAATCGAGAATTAAATTAAAGAATTAGTAGAAAAAAAAAAAAAAAAGAAAGAATGAAAAAGTGAAAAGAGGTGACATCATGCATGACATCATGCATGATGCCATAAATCCTATAATTAATAAATTAACTAAAGTGATTTTTTTTTTATCTTCCATAAGACAAAATACTTAAAAGAAAAGAAAAGAAAAAAAAATTATTTCATCTTCTTCCTTATCCCTTGCCGCCCTCACTCTCTCCCTCACATCTCCATGGTTAGACCTCCATTAATGCTTGCACTCAAGCTTAAATATCTTCACTAAACCTTAATAGCTCCCATAAAAACCTCATTAGAGCTTGTTATCTCAACCTAAGAAGAAGATTGAAAGAAGAAAGAAGAACAAAAGATAGAGATTTGAAGTTCTAAAAAAGGTTAGTATGCTAACTTTCAATTTCCTACTTTAAATGCATGTTTAGTTACTTAAATGAACTTAGAAACTAATGAAATGAAATAAAAACATGTGTGGAGGACCAAACTAAATTTCGTCCAGCAGGTGTATGGGAGTATATTTGTATGGTTTGATGGATTTGAATGAGTTTATGGACCTTCATTAGTTGAATGATTATAGTTAAAAGCATTGAATTGGTTAAATGCAACAATTAGTGTGAATTAGGGTTTTGGACATTAGGGTTTAGAGACAAAAACGTAAGAAATTTGTAAATTATGTCCTTGACCTAGTTTAAGGAGAGAAATGGTCAATTGTGACCTAATGAGGTGTGTTAGGAGTGTTTGAATCAAAACCCAATTCAGATTGAGTGTGGTCATGCTGCTGGCAACATGACCAAGTTACCTTTGAGGGACCAAAAATAAAATTTTACAAGTCCAATTGGTATGAGACCAATTGGGAATGAAAATAGACACTAAATGACACAATTTTCATTTAGGAAGCATGCCCAAAAAGTGACCAAAACCTAGTGAACAAATTCACCAAACTTGGAAAATCACAGTCTGCCCTGTACAAACTGACCAAATGAACAGTGTTTGTTCATTTGGCTATAACTTGAGCTAAGTAGGTCTAAATAACCTGAAATTTTACCAATGGATAGTTGAGATATAGACCTAAAACTTTCATGAAGAGCACAAACCCAAATTATGCCATTAACCAAGTCATTTGGCCATCCCAAATTAGTGACCTAAAACTGCCAGAACTAAAATTTGCCTAGAAAATCTGGGTTGAGTCCAATCCGGCAGCCATGGTTCAAATGGCTATAACTTGAGCTACGAAACTCCAATTGGAGTGATTCAAAAATGAGAATAAACTTAAGACAATAGGGAACATTTCCATGAAGAAAGTTTTGCCAAATTCCAACAGTAAAGTGACCAATGGAACAGTGCAACCTTAGACACCAAAACTGAAAATTTATCAAATTTGCCTAAAAGACTTAGAATTTGAGTAAACAACCAAAACCAACAAATTTAGTGACCAAAATGTGGTATGTGGGTGAAGTTGGTGTTCCCATACCTATTAAGTCTTAGAAAGTCAACAATTTGACTTGAATAGTGTAGTGAATAGTAACCCCGAAACACAAAATTTAAAAAACGCCAAGTTTAGCACATTAGAGCTAGGTAAAAGTGAAGTTAAATTTATTTTTAGATTTATGTTAAGTTATGGTACTGAAACACTGTGAAATTGTGTGTTTCTGTTGAAAAGAACACCGGGAAGGAACCCGAGGAACCGAGTCAAGGCCAAGAGGCGACTCGCTTGAGGTTTGTGCACAACGTATAATTTCTATAAATTATTTGCTGCATATTGTTTTGAATGATTTGAAAAAGTGAATTGTGACATTATTTATGATGCTTTGATCTAAATTTTTGAAAGTTATTTTGTATGTTTGAAATGGCAATGTTTAGCAAATTGTTAAGATAAGTTTTAAAACCACAGTGTCATGACCATATATTTGAACACCTCACTAGCATGACTAGTGGGGTAATCAGTTTCGAATTTTGATTCCTTCTCTGGAGAAGTGTTAAGGTGTGCCAATAGAAGAGGATTTGAATGGATATCCATATATTTGAGCTAGCTAGCCTTGTGATGTGACTTCTCCTTAGCCTCTGGCTATTGAGATTATATTTGTTTCGAATGGCATGATCTAACTGTGGGTTTTATGAAATGTGTTTGATACTTCGAAATGAAATTGTTTGGAATAAAATCTCATAATTCATGTTTTGTGTTTAACTCGCATGCTCAGTTCAATTTTTGAATAAATGTGATTTAAATTCTGCATAAAGATTCTTTTAGTATGTTGTGCACCATTGAGTCCTAGTACTCAGCGATAGCTTTTATTGCTGTCGCAGATTTAGAGACTAGAGGAGCAGCAGACTGAGCTGCTGAGGTGTGAGGATCTATCAGCTTGAAGTTATCAGGCATAATTTATACCCTGACTGTAAATATTTCTTTTGATGTATGTATTGCCCATAAATGTATGGACATGTAAATTCGGTCATGAGCAGCTTGTACAAAGTTTGTATAAAGTTGTAATAAAATTTAGTTTGGATTTTCCTAATGTAGATTTTAGTATGATGTATATATAGATTGTTTGTCTTTAATGAATGAAAATGTTTTATTTTAATTTGAATGAGATTGATAGATATTATTTTAATGATTATTGAATTTTGGGAATTGAGAAATGTTGACTGTTGAATTTTGAGACTTGCGAAATTGGTTGAGATTGATTATGAAATTGAAGTAGTGGTTGAGAAAAATTATTAGAAGTGCTTTTTATAGGTATTTGAAGAACTGTTTTCTCAAAATACAAACAGAACTCTGGCAAAATTTTTATAAAATTTGCGAAAAAATAAAATGGACTAAAAATATTAACTAGTTTTAAATTTAATTAAATGTTTTAAATACCTATTAGAAAATACTCACCACTTATCAAAAATAAGAAAATTGTTTTAAAATCCCTTGTAGGGTACTTAATGAGTTATCGGTAGGTGAAGTTCGGTAGTTCATTAGGTATTCTACGGGATCATGTTATGCCTTACAGAGGGGTAAGGTGTGACAATTGATGAGCTATTAGGATCCTTGCAATCCCATGAAGACAGGTTGAAGCAATACGACGATCGAGGAGTAATGGAAAATGCTTTTTACTCTAAGCTATAACTATCTAATAGAAATAATGAGTCCTGTGGCAGAAGCAATAATGTAAGCAACAGAAGAGGCCGTGGTGGTCATTTCTATCATGGAAAACGAGGTGGCAGAGTTGGTGGACATTCTAGAGGTCGAAATCAAAATCACAACGAGGAAGAGAAAACTTGTGAACCTCGCAAATTTCAATGCTATTACTGTAACAAATTTGGCCATATTGAAAGGTATTGCAGGTTGAAGGAAAAGCATAAAAAACATGATAAGTTTGCCGAACAAGAAGCGAATGATGAAAATGAGAGTCTATTTCTCGCTTGTTATTCTGCAATAGTGTGTTATCCAAATGTCTGGTTCATAGATAGCGGGTGTAGTAGTCACATGACAGCAAACTTAGAAGCCTTTGCCAGTATGGATAAATCAGTTTAGACCACAGTAAAGATGGGAGATGGCATGGTTCATGAAGCACATGGTAAAGGTGATGTGCAAATAAACTCAACTGACAACAAATGCATTAAAAGAGTCCTCTATGTTCCTCATCTTGACTCAAATCTGCTGAGTGTGGGTCAATTTGTTAGAGAAGGCTACTCACTTGTTTTTGAGGATATGGCTTATGCTGTTTTTTCTGATTCAAGCAAGAAAAATTTATTGTTCAAAGTGCCAATGACCAAAAATAACTTATTTCCTCTTCATCTTGATGGTGGACAACATGCTTTTAAAGCTTCTCTGGATGATCAGAATTGGTTATGGCACTACAGGTATGGGCATTTAAATTTCAGAAGTTTGTATGATTTATCTAACAAAAATTTGGTGGAAGGGATCCCTCAAATTAAAGGTGGTGGAGAAATTTGTGAAAGCTGTATTTTTGGAAAGCAACATCGAGAGGATTTTCCTAAGGGAAAGACTAGAAGAGCAACAAGACCCATTGAACTAGTGCATGCAGATGTCTGTGGCCCAATGAGAATTCCTTCTCTTAACAATAACATTTATTTTATCGTCTTTGTTGATGACTATAGTAGGTTCACCTGGATCTATTTTGCAAAAGAAAAATCTGAAGCGCTACCTTTTTTCAAGAAGTTCAAGAGCTGTGTTGAAAAGCAAAGTGGCCATACCTTGAAGATTTTAAGGACAGATCACGGTGGTGAATTTCTCTCAAAAGAATTTGATAGTTTTTGTGTAGAATTTGGGATTCAAAGGCAATTAACAACTAGCTACACACCACAACAAAACGGTGTAGCCGAGAGAAAAAATAGAAGTCTTGTGGAGATGGCAAAGAGCCTGATTAAAGCTAAGGAGTTGCCTAAGTGTTTTTGGGCGGAAGCAGTACACACGGCAGCCTACATTCTCAATCGAAGTCCAACTTCAGCACTACACCATCAAACGCCCTTTGAAGCTTGGCATGGGTGGAAGCCAAAGGTATCGCATTTTAAAGTCTTTGGGTGCATTTCATATGTTCATATTCCTTATCAAAAAAGGCATAAACTTGATGATAATAGTGTCAAATGCATATTTGTTGGCTATAGTGCTGAAACTAAAGGGTATCGCTGTTTTGATCCTTCGACTAATAAACTAATTGTTAGTCGTGATGTTGTTTTTTATGAGAAAAGTGCATGGGATTGGTCTAATGATCAGGGCAGTTCAAATTATTTCCAAGAATATAGTGATTTATTTCCAGCAGATGACAAAGATTCTCACTTATCACCTTCCACTCTGCCAAGTTCATCATCTCCAACAACTTCAACAAATTCCCACAACTGTACACCTTCAAGCTCTTCATCAACTACACCAAGAAAATGGCGTTCCTTAAAGGAAATCTATGAAGAGGTTGACAGGTGTCAATTTGCATCAGCTCAAGAACCAAGTTGTTTTGAAGATGCAGTCCAGATGAAAGAATGGTGTGCAGCCATGGATGAGGAAATTAACGCTTTGAAGAAGAATGACACTTGGGAGCTTGTTGACTTACCAAATGGGAAAGAAACGGTTGGTTTAAAGTGGGTGTACAAGATCAAATTCAGACCTGATGGTTTGATACAGAAATACAAAGCACGGCTGGTTGCTCGAGGTTACATGCAGCGAAAAGGTATTGATTTTGAAGACACCTTTGCACCTGTAGCTAGATTTGACACCATTAGAACTGTTTTGGCTATTGCTGCACATCATAAGTGGAATGTATATCAATTTGATGTAAAATCAGCATTCTTGAATGGTTTTTTGGATGAAGAGGTGTATGTAGATCAACCTATAGGTTATGAAGTTAAAGGGCAAG
This sequence comes from Hevea brasiliensis, assembly GCF_030052815.1. NCBI lineage: Eukaryota > Viridiplantae > Streptophyta > Magnoliopsida > Malpighiales > Euphorbiaceae > Hevea > Hevea brasiliensis. Next base: position 16,659 of record NW_026615225.1, read on the forward strand.
AACAGAAGGTTTATCAGCTCAAGAAGGCATTGTACGGTATTAAGCAAGCGCCAAGGGCCTGGTACTCAAGGATTGATGGACACTTCAATAAGCTTGGCTTTCAAAAGAGTGCAAGTGAGCCAAATTTGTATGTCAAAACTGGAAAGGCTGATGAGGTACTTATTGTATGTTTATATGTGGATGATTTGATTTGTACCACTAATAATTTTGCCTTGATGGAGGATTTTAAAAAATCAATGATTAGTGAGTTTGAGATGACTGATTTGGGTTTGATGAGCTATTTTCTGGGGCTGAAAGTCACTCAAATGGTGCTGGAATTTTTCTTTCTCAAGAGAAATACATCAAAGATCTACTTATGAAGTTTCAAATGGAAGATTGTAATCCAGTGAAGACTCCAGTCAACACTAATCAGAAATTCAGTCTAGAAGATGGGGAAAACAAAATTGATGGCCATACTTATCGAAGTTTGATTGGTAGATTATTGTATCTTACTAACACTAGGCTAGATATTATGCAAGCTGCTAGCCTTTTATCGCGATTCATGCAAAACCCAAGTAAAATCCATTATGGAGCTGCTAGAAGGGTACTTAGATATTTGAAGGGGACTAGCTCTTATGGACTTTGGTACTCTAATGCTAGCAATCTTGAGTTGTGTGGTTTTTCCGATAGTGATTGGACAGGTTCCCTTGATGATCGAAAGAGCACATCTGGCTATGTCTTCCATCTTGGTTCAAGTGCTATCTGTTGGAATTCAAAGAAGCAACCATCAATTGCCCTATCCTCATCAGAAGCTGAATACATAGCTGTCACTTCAGCAGCTTGTCAAGCAATTTGGTTACAGCGAATACTTAACGATATGAAACAAAAGCAAGAAGGTGGAACAACTATCTTTTGTGACAACCAGTCAACCATTGCTATGACAAAAAATGCAGTGCATCATAGTCGTTCTAGACATATTGAAATTCGACACCACTTCATAAGGGATTTAGTGGCTGATGGGAGTATTAAGATTGTCTACTGCAACACAAATGAACAGCTTGCAGATTTATTTACAAAGGCACTTCCTTTAGCAAAGTTTGAGTATTTAAGGAATATGTTAGTGGTTGTAAATTTCTGCATTATGGGGGAGTGTTAAAGTATAATGCAGAAATTATTCAGTTTATTTCCTTTATTCAAGAGTCCAAGTATTATTGTTTTTACTTAGTCAAATTCAG
>NW_026615226.1:0-17869 GCF_030052815.1 Hevea brasiliensis
AATTGGAGGTGAAACTAGGCACAAAATGTGCCAACTTTCATGCAGGAAGCTTACCTAAATTCTGCCTAGAAGGTGACTTAAAAAATGACCAAATCCGGATTAGTGACGTAAAAGCCTGAAAATTTACCATTTAAGCAGTAGTTAGTATTTTGACCATAACTTACTCAAAACAGGTCCAAATGACCTGAAATTTTTACCATGAATAGTTTAGACATAGATATACAATTATTATGAGGACACCAAAACTCAGAAATGGCCAGAACTAAGCCAAATAGCTTGCACAAGTTCAGGTACCAAAACTGGCCAAACCAAAAGTGACCTAAAAATGACCTAAGCCTACTATTTTAGTGCATTCTGTCCAGCATTGGTAAAATGACCATATCTTATCTATACAACTCAGAATGACCTAAAATTTTGCCTCACGTGCAGTAAGACATAGACCTACAAGTTTGTAGTTTGGACCAAAACCCGAAAACCAAGGGAACTAGGTTGTCCGGCTGGGTCAAAATAGTACACCGAAATTTGGTAAATTGCAATAAAATGCAATACACTTGAAAATGAAATTGGTAACATATACCAACACTAAAGGGCTATAAAATGTGACATATTGGTAACATTAAACCTAATTCACCTAGATTGCATCGAGGGTCAACATTTTAGGTTGACTAAGGAAAATAATAGAATTTAATAAATTAATTATTAAGCCTTATTGTTAGAGACAGTTTAAATGACTACTGAAACACTTCAAATTGTGTGTTTCAGTTAGCAAAGACTCAGGGAAGGGGAAGGAAACACTGAGTCAGGGCCAAGAGACATTTATCAGAGGTTTGTGCACAACAATTATTTCTTTTGAATTTTTCAATTGAAATAAATTATGACTATTTGTATGTTATTATTTTAAATTGTAGAAAATTGTTTGAATGGATATTTGATGGATACTTATTGCTTGAAAAACATTGTAAATGGTTTGAAACCTCAACTATCATGTATATTGATTGAATTCCTCGCTAGCTTGTCTAGTGGGACGAATTGACTTTGAATTCCCTATCTGGTTAAAGTGTTGAGGTGTGTGCTTGTTGAGGACAAATAGAATGAGTACTCATATTATTGCTAGCTAGCTATGTTATTCCTCACTTGCCATCGGCTTTGAGACGAATTGAACTGTGGAACATGATTAAGCTGTGTGTGTGATTTATTGATATTTATAGTGATAATATGAAATAGAGTTTAAATTCTTTATGAAATTCACTGTCTTTTGAATTTAACTATGATTTTAAGTATCCACAGTTCATATGATTTATGGTTTATGATTTTAAATTGAACTTTTTTAAAGTTGTGCACCACTAAGACATTGGCTTAGCGATAGCTTTTTCATTGCTGTCGCAGGTAAACAGACAGACAGAGCAGCAGAATAGATTGCTTGTGCTACATTTTGAGATTTCACTGGGTATATTGAGTATACCATATTTTGTAGTTTTGTTGTAATGTATGTGCCTTTGTATGTATATATTGTACTTGGTCTAGAACAGTTGTAAACAAAAATTGTAAATTATGTTGTCTTGTAAAAATATTGAGACTTATTTCTAATATCTCATCTTTAGGAAACACTCGAAAAATGATTGTTGAATTGTGCTGACAATTGTTGAGGAAATTATTGTGTTGAACTGTTATTGGAGTTTGAGATTGAGAAAAATATTGGAAGTGCTTTTTACAAGTTTTTGAAGAACTGTTTTATTCAAAATACAGATGGCACACTGTCAAAATTTTTATAGAAATTATTGATACTCAGATTTGTTATTTGGTTTTACTTCAGTAAAAGAAAATTTTTAACACCTGTCAATAGTGCTCACCACTGCAAAAAGAAGTAAGAAAAGCTTTAAAATCTCTTGTAGTGTATCTAATGGGTTATCAGTAGGCAAATTTTGATAATTCATTAGGTATACTACGGGATCATGTTATGCCTTACACAGGGGTAGGGTGTGATAGAGGGTACCTTAACTATGGAGTTTGATGGAGAGACTGTCAAATTTAATATCTTTGATGCCATGAAGTATCCTGCTGATGATCATTCTATATTTTCTATTAATGTTATTGATACATTCGTGCAGGATGTTTTTGAGGATGAGTTAGAAAGAAAATTACATTTGCATGAATTAGAGGAAATTCGCCTTAAGGCTTATGAGAATTCTAGGATCTATAAAGAAAAGACAAAGGCATTCCATGACAAAATAAGGAAGCAGTTTGTAATTAGACAAAAAGTTTTATTGTATAGTTCCAGATTGAAGCTGATGCCTGGTAAGTTGCTGTAACACTCCTATATTCAGTAGTGCGTTCTACTATTTCGGTGACCAGTGTCTGTCCGGACAGCTAGAATGCCTGGAACTACACTTAAATGTTAGTAAGGAGATATGAAATAATGAAATATAATAGAGGAAAATGCAAGAAAAACAAAGGAAATATAAGAGCAATGAAATGTAACTAAGTTAAACGAGCCAAAAACAGTAGCGATGGGTGACCGCACTAGGAAGTTGCGGCAAGGACCATTGACTAGCCTTGGACTACGGGGAACCTTGAGAAATATTTTTAAGACTTAAATAAATATTTATTGAGGTATAATTGACTTAGAAAATATTAAAGAAAAATTAATTAATTAGTACAAAGAAAAACGAGAAATCGAGAAACCGACAAAAATCAGTGTTACCGAAAAATTGGGAATACAAACCGAATAAGAGCATTTTGGTCAATTAATACCCCGAGTTATCTTTTGACCTAAATTTCCATTAAAAATAAATGATATTAAACTTTGAAAATGTCATGAAAATTAAAAGTGTGGTACCTAATATAATTAGTGAAAGTGTGGTGGCCAATTTGCAAATTTGTGAAACTTTAATTAATTAAACCTAAAACTAAGTTAGTGCTCCACTAAGGGGAGTTAGTGGACATATAATATAGCATATTTTGTGGCAGAAACCATGTGACACCCCTTACCCGACTACAGTGTAGCGGAGCAAGTTATGCCACTCAGTGTGCCGGAGCACTCTATTTTATCTTAATTCATTTTTATCATGGTTTTGAATACAATTTGTGAAATATAATTCATTTAAGCCATTTATCGAAATTATTATTTATTTGAGGTTCCGAAAATTTTAAAGAAAATTCGGCAGAGTACCGGCTAAAAATGGAGAAAACAGTTCTTTGAAACCTGTGAAAAACACTTCCTATGATCATATTTAATCAATCCCAACTCCAATTATCAACAAAGTCTCAGAATAATTTCAGCAATTTAATTTATTTCTCAATCATTCATCTCATGGTACTCATATACAATTCACATTTTGTATCACATCAAGTTACAGCAATTTCTTAACGATTCCTCTATTTGTCATTTCACATCATCATTAGACTCAAATCATAAATAAATTCTCACATGTGATTTATAATCACAAATTACAAGTACTTACATTAATACAAAATTATATTACATTTGTTCAAATACATATGATAAAATAAGAGTTTAATTACCAAATTTACAAAAATCTCAAAATACAAAATGGGACCTAGTGTCCTACCAATGCATCAGTAGTCCGTGAGGTGACACGGACGCTATGCGTAATGAACCGCCTTACCGAATCAGTGGTCTCTGGGCCCCTCTGTCCAAATCTTGATTACCTACAGCGTTGCAAAGCGACGCGCTAAGCATAAAGCTTAGTGGTGCCAATAATACAAGAAAATATAATATGCAAATAAAGATAATAATTTCCTTGCTATTGTGTTCATAATAAATGAATAATTACTAACTTATTATTTAGTCGAGGGCTATTCATGTTTTATGATATTAACTTCTTCATGCATTTCGTTAATTATTTTCTTTATGATCTTGAGCTTCTTTGTATTTTTGCTAATCATTCCTGATACTTAATTTTCGTATTTTCTTTAATGATCAGTTCAATCACAGTTATACTTTTCGATGCCCAAGTAACCTATCTTTGGGCATTGGACTGGATAACGGGTCGTTAACCTGGACACCGCGGTGCCTCGGGCCGTCATACCATGGGACGAGCGTCGACCACATATGCGATCGGTATGGCTAAAAAGCCATGATATCACATAATCGGCATAAAAGCCATGAATACGGGCAGAAAAGCCATGAATACGGGCATAAAGCCATGAATACAGCATAAAGCCTTTCGCGATCTTGCTAAAACAATACCCTATTGGCATGCCAAACTATCCAAACCAATCTTGTTAGGTATACTAGGGCATTTGATACTTTAAAATTCTTCAATCTTTGAATTTCAACTTTTGGTGTCACTATTCATTTCATTGGTCAACAAGAAAGTTGACTTTTGCATAGAAAGTAGGTACATTGACTTTGGCACTTCAAACATACCACATTTTTCATTTAAAACTTGTTGGAAGTGATCACCATTACCATTTCTAGGCTTAAACCAAGGGAAACAAAATTTTCAGTTTTTGAAGCTTAACTTTACTATTCCATTAAGCACTGTTACAGTGAGAATTTGAGGAAATGGTAAACATGAAAGTTGTTCCTTATTTTGTCTAGTTGAATTTCTTTTTTTGAATCACTCCATTTGGAGTTTTGTAGCTCAAGTTATGGCCAAAATAAGTTTACTGTTCACAGGTACTGTTCCTGCTGAAATTTTGGGTTTTGGCAGATTTTGGTCCAACTTTGGTCAGTAATTTGACCAAGTTAAGTTCATAATTTGGTCTAACTTTCTTCATATGAAATGTTCTACCATGCCTTAGGTTTCTATCGGTTCAAGAATCGCCTAAATCCGAGTTTTCTAGAGAGAGTTATAGCCATCCAAACATTACTGTTCAAATGTAAATCTGCAGAGTTGCAGGTTTGATAACTCAACTTTGTTCAATAATTTGAATGGGTTAATGGCATAATTTGGGGTGATATTCTTCATGAAAGTTGTTTTTCTATATCATATCTTATTGTTGTAAAAATTTCAGGTCAATTTTCCCATTCAACAGTGAGTTATGGCCAAATGAGCGATTCTTGTTCATTTGGTCGTCTGGTAGGTTGGCAGGGTATCCGGATTGGGACCAACTTTTGGTCCTCTTGCTTTGGTCTTTTGGGCATGGTTTCTTCAGCAAAAATGTGCCATTATAAGCCTAGTTTCATGTCCAATTGGCCAAACACCAATTGGACCAACACAGCCCAAGATATGGCAGTCCAAGTGGACTGAAATTTCAGTCACTCTGCTGCTGTCCTTAGGCAGCCTACACATTCACTTTGCCATGCTATATTTCAGTCCAAATTGTGGTCAACTTACCTAAAATGGTCACTAATTGACCCTTATAATGTTCTTTCACAATTTCATAAGCTAAATCCAAGTTTCACACCTCAAAACCCTAATTTCCATTATAAATTTTCACAACTACCTTAATTAATCACTTTCATTCCTTACATATATATATATATATATTTTAAACATACTCTCTAGTTCACTCTAAGTCCATCAAGACACTCAATCATGTTCCTTCTTTAGGGCTGCCAAAAATCATGGTGGACATACACATAACTTTTATTCATTTAAGTTACAAATTCATACTTGTTTCAAGTCTCTAGCATGGGATTAAAGAGTTTTAAGTATATATGTGCACTAACCTCTTGTAGGGCAGAATTTTCCCAAGTTAATCTTCACTTTCTTTCCCTTTCTAGGCTGCCAAACACTTCCCAAGAGGTAGAGACAAGTTTTTAGTGAAGGGACTTAGGGTTTTGGGGTGAGGAAAGCATGGAAATTGAAGCTTTAGAAAGTTTGTTAATGGAGGAGTGAGGGAGGAGGTGAAAAACGTTTTTGAAGGAGAAGAAGGGCTGCTGTTTTCTTTTTAATTCTTTGGTCTCTTTTAACTCTTTTTATTAGTTAATTTGATGGTTAATTAATTGTGATTGGTGGACAATTTTAAATGACCTCATAATATGTCATAATTGGCATTTTATTGTATTTTCTTTTCTTTTCTCTTCTACTAACTTCAAATTAATTTTTCATCAATATTAATTCATATTTTATGTCATAATAATTATTTACTCAACTGGACAAGTCGGCCAAAAATCGTCTCTGAAGGCAAAATGACCAAAATGCCCTCCGTTTGGCTTAACGGGTTAAAATTGTCTGTACCGATTGAAAAATTTTTCTAAATATTTTCTTGGCATTCTAATGCCATAGGAATCTCAATGACCCTTCTCTGGAGTCCCAAAAATTATTTTATGAATTTTTTCCCGGGTTTAGGGCTCCTCGTTGCGAGAACCGCAACTTCCCTCTGGTTACCCATCGCTTGGGCACCGGCTCATTTGACTTGGTTGTATTTTATTTCTAAAATTTTTACTAAATTTTTCTTATTAATATTTGAGTTAATTTTGGTTTCTCGCTTTAATTTAAATATTTTTCCGAACGTTCTAGCTGTCCGGACCGACACCGGTCAGGAGCGATGAGAATGTCTGAGTTATTCTGGAGGATGTTACAAACCACTTCATCTTCAAGCTTCCTTAACCAGCTGAATTCATCCTCCATGGAAGCTCCATAGCCAAACCTTACGCAAGCTACATGCACTCCCATTCCAAGCTTCATTTCACCATAGTTCCTTCACTAAAGTTTGTCTATACACCTTGGGCAGCATTTAGGGAACGAGAAAGAAGAGATTTAGTGGAGTTTTGAGGAAGTCCATAAGAGGTAAGTAACCATTTCTTCATCCTTTCTTTGTTAAAGTTTGTGTGGGTGTTGTGGTGAGTTGATTTATGAAGAAATGTTGAGGTTTTGATGAGTTAGGGTGGTATTCCATTTTCGAAAGCCATGGAAGTTCAAAGTGCTTAGCTTGCTTTTACATTTAATTGATGGGAAGTCATGTTGAATAATGTCATAAGATGTTTTAGCCAATGTATTTTATGTATATATGTGAATTATGAATGTAAAGTGAGATTATGTATTGAAATTGGAAAGCTTGATGTATATGAGAAATTGGGCAGCCTTGTGATGCATGGTAGAGTGTTTAAATTCATGAAATAGTTTAGTGAATTATGGTACAAGAATGGCAGAATGTGTATGAAATTATTGATGGGAAATTAGATGTGTTAATGAGAGGTATTCATGTGCATGCATTATTGAAATTGGACTTTGAAATTCTGAGTTGTAATTGATGTATTGTGAATTGTTATATTTTGCCCAAGTTGACCTAAATGCGATGTGTTGAGTGGTTATGATTGGTACCAATTCAGAAATTGGTAGAGAAGTGGACTTATAACAAGGTTAATGTATATTTGGATTGGTGTTTGAGAGACATGTAAAGGATAGTATGCAAATGAGCCTATAACCCTAAGTGTGTGACTCCAATTGATATGAGGCCAATTGGAGGTAAAATTAGGCACAAAATGTGCCAACTTTCATGTTGGAAGCCTACCTAAATTCTGTCTAGAAAGTGACATGAAAATTGACCAAATCCGGATTAGTGACATTGCGAACCTGAAAATTGACCATTTGAACAGCAGTCAGTCTTTTGGCCATAACTCACTCAACAGGTCCAAATGACCTGAAATTTATATGGTTGGAAAGCTTAGACATAGGGATACATCTTTTTTAGAGATCACAAAACCCAAAAATGACCATAAGCAAGTCAAAATGCTTGCACAAGTTCAGGTATAAAAACTGCCAGAATTGGAAATGACCTAAAAATGACCTAAAAATGACCTAAGTTTGCCATTTTAGTGCAACCTGTCCAGCATTAGTAAAATGACTATAAATTGGTCTAGTAAACTCCAAATGACCTAAATTTTGTGGCAAAAGTTCAATAAGACATAGACCTACAAGTTTGTAATTCTGACCAGAACCCAGAAACTAAGGGAATTAGGTCATTCAGCTAGGTCAAATGAGCATACTGAAATCCGATAAATTGCAATAAAATGCAATACACTTGAAAATGAAATTGGTAACATATACCAATACTAAAGGACTATAAAATGTGATATATTGATAACATTAAAATTAATTCACCTAGAGTGCATCAAAGGTCAACATTATAGATTGACTAATGAAAACAATAGTATTAAATAAATTTAATTATTGAATCTTACTATTAGAAACAATTTAAATGAGTACTGAAACACTTTAAATTGTGTGTTTCAGTTAGCAAAAACTCAGAGAAGGGGAAAGAACCACTGAGTCAAGGCCAAGAGGCTACTCTTCAAAGGTTTGTGCACAACAGTTATTTCTTTTGAATTTTTAATTGAAATAAATTATGACAATTTATATGTTATTGCTTAAATTGTGGAAAATTTGTTTGAATGAAATTTGATGGATACTTATGGCTTAAAAAATATTGCAAATGGTTTAAAACCATAGCTATTATGTATATTTGATTGAATTCCTCGCTAGCTTATCTAGTGGAACGAATTGGCTTTGAATTCTCTCTCTGACTGAAGTGTTGAGGTGTGTGTCAGTTGAGGAAGAATAGGATGAGTACTCATATAATTGCTAGCTAGCTATGTTATTCCTCATTGGCCATTGGATTTTGGGACAAATTGGACTTTGGAAACATGATTAAGCTGTGTGTGTGATTTATTGATATTCATTGAGACATTGTGAAATGGAGTTTAATTCTTTATGACGTTCTCTGTCTTTTGAATTTAACTATGATTTTAAGTATCCACAGTTTATATGATTTATGGTTTGTGGTTTTAAATTGCATCTTCTTAATGTTGTGCACTACTGAGACATTGGCTCAGCGATAGCTTTTTCATTCTTTGTCGCAGGTAGACAGACAGACAGAGCAGCAAAGTAGGCTACTTGTGCTACATTTTAGGATTTTGCCGGGTATATTGAGCATACCACCTCCTTGTAATTTTTGTTGTAATGTATGTAAACTGTATGTATATATTGTACTTGGTCTTGAGCAGTTGTAAACTAAAGTTATAAATTATTTTGGCCTGTAAAAATATTGTAATATATTTTTCTTATCTCAGCTTTTGGAACTACTGGAAATTGATGTTGAATTGAGTTTGACAAATGTTGATTGTGTTGAGCCATATTGGAGTTTGGGATTGAACAAATATATTTGAAGTATTTTTTTTTACAGTTTCTTAAAAAACTGTTTTATTCAAAATACAGACGGCACTTTGCCGAAATTTTTATAGAAGTTACTGATACTTCAAATTTGTTATTTGTTTTCACTTCAGTTAAAAAAAAAAATTTTAACACCTGACAAAAGTGCTCACTACTGTAAAAAGAAATAAGAAAAGGTTTACCATTGTAGTGTATTTAATGGGTTATCTATAGACGAAGTTTGGTAATTGATTAGGTATACTACGGGATCATGTTATGCCTTACAGAGGGGTAAGGTATGACAATTGCGTTCTCGTTACATTGGACCCTTTGTTGTTACTAATGTGTTTCCTTATGGTGCAGTTGAAATTCAAAGTTTAGGAACTAACAAAGTGTTCAAGGTCAACGGTCATGAACTCAAGCCATTTTATGAGGGGTTTCAGGAGCATTCAATGGATTAAGGAGCTTTGCCATGTCGAGCTAACGACGATAAACAAAAGCGCTTCTTAGGAGGCAACCCATGGGTGGCTTGTTAGCCACAATCAGATTTGTTTTCTTTCCCTTATTTTATTTTATTTTTCTAGCATTTTTTTTCTTTTTCTTTTGTTTTGCATTTGGGCTTTACATTGGGGACAATGTAAGTTTTAAGTGTGGGAGAGGAGAAATTTGTTGCTGTAATTTTTTTAAAAAAATAAAAATAAAATAAAATAAAATAAAAATAAAAAAATAAAATAAAATAAAATTTGTTCTCATAAGCTTGATTCATGATTCTTTATTAACTCTCGGAGAGAAGTGCTTTGTCCTTGAAATGACTTTTCTATTTTAGATTGAATTTTTGAGATTTTAGGCAAGGTAATAGTAACTTTAATGATGGATTTTCCCTCTTCTCCATACCATAGAGTAATTTTTTTCCTGCATAAATCATTTAGGCTTGATTTAATTGTGAAATGATTAGTTATGTGTGCTTTAAACTAGTGTCATGCATATTTCAGAACTTTGTTTAATCTATTAGGGCACTTTATAATATGTAGATGCATAAATTAGGGGAAATAAAAGGTTGAACTTGAAAATTGCTCTGCTATTTTAGTTAAGCAAACTAACCAGTGGTCTTCATGAATCCCATGTCGATTCTCAGGCCAAAAGCTAGCTAGGATATGAGCAAGGTACTTTTCTGAAGGTGATGGTTGAAATAAAAAAAAAGTGATAACTATGACAAGAGAGAAGTACCAATTTCAAATTAAAAAAAAAAAAAGCAATTCTATCTCCCCTAAGATTTGCAAAGAGCTATAATTATTGTGCCTTGATAAATTAGCCTTGTGTTTTGGTGTGTATTGACTTAAAATTTTGTGAAACTTTAATTGTGTGAGCTTAATTGATTTCAAGCCTTTTGTTTTGTGTTGGAAAATTATTGATATATTGGTATGGTGTTGATGGAATTTGTTGTGATGGTTATTACCTTACTTGCCTCTTCTTTCAAATTTTTAATCTTTTGCTAGAGAATGTTGTGATAAGGTGAAGTTAAGGAACTACTAAGTGGAGTTGATTGAGAGCTTAAGTCATGCTTGAGCACAAGCATGGAATAAGTGTGGGGAAATTTGATAAGTGCATAATTTATTAATTTTACTCCCTTCACATTTAGTGTTTTTAGTGTGTTTTTATGTTTAACTCAGTTGGTTAAAATATATTTATCATTTAGGCATATTTTTAGATAGTTGTGGAATAATTGTGGTAAATGGATAAATTTTCAACATTTGACCATTGCTGTATTTTTCAGGTGTTTCTAAAGTTGTGGGTCTCCAAATTGAGTGTTGTTTAATCCATTGAAAAACTAAGATAGAGCACTTCAAATGATAAAGAAGGACTAAAGCCCAAATTGTTAGTAGTATGCCCTAGAGCATATCATTTAGTATGCATCTTGTGCATGTTTTATTAATAAAAGGCATTTTCACTTTTCCGTTTACATAATATATTTATATGTAATAGAAAAGGTCCATTGATATTTTATTAGAAATATTATTCTTAAGTTGTTAAGAATATGAGTGACAGTATTTCTAGCACAAAGTATCATAAATTGGTTCGTAATCGAGGATACTTCACAATAAGCAATTTGGGACACCTATAAAAGCTAAATGGGACAGATTTAATCATCTTTAACCTTTGGAAACAAACCAGCCTAAACACCATTGAAGGACTCCATGGCCGAAGCTTCCTAACCTCCCATGTAACCACCTTCACGCCATGCTTTCCACTTAATTCCTTCATTGAAGTTGCTCGCAACACCACAAGGAAGAGATTGATAGTAATTTGAAGGGGATTAGTTGAGGTTTGATCAAGCTCCATAACAAGGAAAGTGCTAGTTTCTTAAAATTTCTTAAGTAAAAGTTGTGTTAAGCATGAGACAAGTTAAATGGTTAAGAAATTGTGAGGAAATGTTTGAGTTTTGCTACACCATGATTTTGGCAGTCATGAAACTTGGTTTACTTAAGTTTGTTTCTTACCTCAAATAGATGGGAATTAAGGTTGATTAACTCAAATTGAAGTGTAGCAAGTTAATACCCATGTATATATATGTTAGTGCTTGAAATTAGGAGTTTAAAAAGGGAATTGAATACCTTAGTAAACTGCCATGGTTGGCAGCTTGTAAACCCTTGAATTTGTATGTGAATTGATGAAAATTATTCATGAAATATGATAGAGTTGAATTGGGGGCAGTATGTGTGTATTTGTTATGGAAGTGTATGTGACAATTTGGTGAGTCTGTATATTGAATTTGGGTTGGCTTACATGTTGAATATTAATGGAGTATTATGTACCTTGAAATCTTGAGCATTCTGCCTAATTTACTATGCTGGAATTATGTTAAATAAATATAGAAATGCCAAGAATAAATATAGAAGTATTGGGAGGAGGATTGCCAAATTGGGAGTGTAAATTCTCTTATGCAGGTTGTGATTGTTGGCAGTGTATAAATTTGGTTATAAGTGTAAAGATGTGACTCCAATTGGTATGAGGCCAATTGGAGGTGAAACTAAACATAAAATAGGCCAACTTTCATGTAGAAGTATTGCCCAAATTCTGCCTAGAAGTGACCTAAAAGAATGACCTAATCCTGAATTGAAACTTTGAGAACCTAAAAATTCACCATATGAATAGTAGTTCTTAAAATGACTATAACTCACTGAAAAATTTGTCCAAATTACCTGAAATTTATACCGTTGGAAAGCTTAGACATAGGGCTACAACTTTGGTGAAGATCACCAAGCCCAGAAATGCCAATTACCAAGTCAAAATGATCGCAAAAATTGGGTTACAAAAACTGGCCGAATTGACTTTGACCTAAAAGTGACCCATAATTGTCAAATAAGTGCAACTTGACCACCATTAGTAAAATGACCATAACTTAGTCTAGAAAACTCCAAATGATCTGAAATTAGTGCAAAAAATTCAATAAGACATAGACCTACAAAATTGGTAATCGGACCAAAAACTAGAAACCAAGAGAAATAGGTCAATTAGTTTGTTCAAATTGATGTGTAAAATCTGAAATTGGTACAATTGACCATTAAGTCCAGAAAATTCAAATAGGCATATCTCCCATAAGAAATCTCCCACTGTAATGAGCCACACTAATTTGGAAAGCTAAGAAAGAGACCTAAAACTTTGTGTTAGACAACTTCCTCAAATTATAAATGTATAAGGCTAGAATTTAAGGTCAAAGCCATTGGCCTAATTAAGGACCATGCCAATATAAGACCTTTGAGTCCAAGTCAACAATTTGGTTATAAATAATTCTATAAGACTTGACAAATTACATGTAAAATTTCCAATTGACCCTAAGACATAGGGCAACAATACTTATGAAGAATGCTAGACCTCAATATGATTACAAACAGTCCAAATAAATTAGTAAATTTAGAACCGAAAATGCCTAATAAGGAAGTTAAAATTTAACTTTGATCTAGTTATGGTTAAATGACCATAACTTAAGTTATACAACTCCAAATGGAGTAATTCAAAAAGGAAATTAAAGAAGACACAATGAGAAATAATTCAATGAAGAGAAATCTACTAAATTTACACTATAGCTCAGTCCAATAGACAGTAAACATTGGCCATGAAATCTGAATAATTGCAATAAAAATGTAATAAGCTTTGAAATGAAATAGGCAACATATATCAACATGTGAGGTATGAAAAATGGAACATATTAGTGACATTAAAACTAATTCACCTAGTGTGCATTAAAAGTCAACATTATAGGTTGACTAATGAAGGGAATAGTAGTAATAAAATTCAATTATTGAACCTTATTATTAGAAACAATTTAAATGAGTACTAAAACACTTTAAATTGTGTGTTTCTGTTAGAAAAGACACTGGAAAGGGAAAAGACCCACTGAGTCAGGGCCAAGAGGCGACTCATCAGAGGTTTGTGCATAACTAGTTTTTAATTGATTTTGTTATGAATATTTCATATGATTAAATGACGTTATTTTCCTTTTGTATTATGTTTATCAAGTATTGGATTTAATTCAATGATTATGAAATTATTATAGTATGTATGAATTTAGCTGTGTGAAACAGTATTTCAACAAGTATTAAGCATTGTTATGGATTGAATATATTATGTTTTGAAAAATTATGATAGAATATGTTTTGAATTGTGATGGGCAATTTACATAGAAAAATACAAATTTATGTTTTGAATTGTGATGAGCATAAAAATTATTGGATATTGGAATTGACTTTGAATTGAATTGTATTGTGATTTATGCTCACAAAAAGGACAAAGAGATTTATGATATTGTTTTATATCTCACTATAGATGCTTGACTAGGTTATTACCCGTCTCTCTCATTTGTTGGGGATACAATGGAGTTAGCTTTGTTTTGATTACCAAGGTACGTGCACTGGCTTAGATTCTCCTCTTATTAGAGGTTAGATCTAAGGTTTTTGTTATGGCCCTTTCGGAAGTTTCATTATTGTGGTGTGTACTGTGCACGATGATTCGACCTCCACGACCATAGGGAGTTAGAATCCCGATTCGACCTCTCCGACCATAGGGAGTTAGAATCACCCTGGAGATGGCCCTTTCGGATTAGTCTTGCAGAGTTAATGAGATAAAGAATGGTTTTTGAATAGTTAAGAATTGTGATTTCAATTATTATTTATGTATATTTGATTTTATTGAAATTAATGTTTATTTCCATAAATTGCTGGAATTACTTTAATTGTTCAGTTGTGATTTGACAAATTGAAATTCTTGATTAAGGTTATTTTAACAAATGATTTATATTATTGGCAACGATTATTTTGACCTTTGGAATTTTTATGAAGTTCGAGATTTCCAAATTATTTGTTATAATTTTGTCAATATATATATGGTATTATATTTTAAATTATAGTTGTGCACTACTGAGTTTACCACTCAGCGATAGCTTTGCATGCTGTTACAGGTGAAAAGAGCATAGAGCAGGTGAGTAAGCTTCCTTGAAGACACATTCAGATAAGCTCCAAGTATATTATAGGTATACCCATGTACATAGGTTTGATGTATGCATGTAATAATATGTATGTAAATTATTTGAGCTGTTGTATAGAAACTCTTGTAAAATAATTTGGTATGTAATTAAATGCAAATTATTGTAATGTAAATTTGAGATTTCATTTACTTGTATAATTTTGTAATATTAATTTTTTAGTCTTGTAATCAATGTTTCTTTTATGATGAGGTTGGTTTGAAAATGAATTGATTTGATTATTGAGATTTGAATTGTGAGATGAAATTAAGTTTATTAGAGTTGTATTTGAGAAATCATATTGGGAGTGCTTTCCTTTTCAGATTTAAAGAAGCTGTTTATCAAAATACAATGTACTTTCTTTGAAATTTTGAAAATTTTTATAACACCGATTTTAATCGATGATTTAAATTTCATGAAAATTGATTTAAAATCCCTTGTAGTATATTTAATGGGTTACCGGTAAGCAAAGCACGGTAACTCATTAGGTGTACTACGGGATCATGTTACATCTTATAGAGGAGTAGGGTGTGACATGTTTAGTGGTATCAGAGCAATGGTTTTAAAGTAAATTTTGGATTGTGAAATTGAATTAATTTTGTCGGTAAATACAACTACTTAAATGTTTGATACATATAGTATATTTACATCATAAATATGAACTAATGAAGAGAAATCTCCTTGTATTGGTTGTACAGGGAATAGAAAATCCTGTGAAAAGATATGGAAGACAAGAATGAGATAATAGAACAGTCTGTGATGACAGAAGTACAGGGTGAGGCCACAACTCCTCAGAGTGTCGAAGGTCTGACTGTACCAGTTTTACCAGTACAAATTACTGCACAAATGGCCTAGCAAATGGCCACTTTCTTTCAACAAATGGCTGATACTCTATCAGCTCAAGCTCAAGCACAAACCCAACCCCCACAAGGGCAGTGTGAAATAGAGAAGAGGGAGAAACCTATGGGTCAGAGCTCGAGCAGTAATTTGGGAAAGAGAAAAGAATTTGAGGAGCCCGGAGCTCAGGGATATGACAGAGGCAGATCTTCAGGGCAGAGACCACCAAGATCTTGTCGTCGAACAACCATAAGTGACTATTCTGCCCATATCTGCCATGTTTGTGGCAAATTACATGGGGGTATTTGTCATAAGGCCACTGGAGCCTGCTACAATTGTGTAAAGCTTAGACACTTTGTTAGAGATTGTACTAGAGCATCTCGATCTGCTCTCTGAAGTTCACAGACAGTCAGTAGAGGTCGAGATAGAAATATAGTTGATACTCCTCGCAACCATAACATAGTGAATCAACCCAAATATAATAGCACACCAGTCAGAGCGTCCACTATGCACCAAGGAGAAAGAACAGAAACTTCGGATGTAGCTGCTGGTAAGTTCTTAATTTTTGAAAGAAACGATTAGTTATTATTTGATCTCAGCACTACTTATTTGTATGTTAGTGTTAGAATTATATGTTTTGTTGCTATTCCTTTACATGAGAATAAATTATAATGTATTAGTGACTAGTCCTTTAGGATCAAAACTACAATAACAAGTATGATTGACATTAATTTTGAAAAAAAAAAATTGTCAGTTACCTAAAAGTAAGTTATAGCAATAAAATTACTCTAGATGAGGGCAAAGATGTTACTGTTAGTAATTGTCAATGAATATTATAATCATAATAGGTTTAGGATATTAGTGGATTCGAGAAGGATAAGATGTTAGAAAACCTAGTCCATGAGGTTATAACTTAGTGACTATGTAATGTTCTCGATGTTTGTATTATAAGCTGCAGATTACAGTACCGACATGGGATTATTGTGTAAAGCTACGTGCTTCCTCTTGGTACACCAAGATAAGGATGTTTGTAAGTAGTCTTTGTTTTGGTACATAAGAGTACTATTACGGGAAATAAATGTGAAAATTTTAGTTAAAAATTGAAAACTTTAAAACTAACATATCGAAAGGTCACATCAGTCTGTGACTCGGTTACACTAATGTGAGCTACAGATAGGTCCGGAATTACTATAAAATTAGAGATTTTAGTATGACTATAAATTAAAAAGAATACCTTGAGGACGAAGATATCTAGACCTCAATATGGAGTCTTATAGTTATTTTGATATTTTTGTCTGAAAGAAATGATTTAGGCATTTGAGATATTTGTGTGAGATAAATGTAGAATACCTAGACGAGGGCAAGCTAATAGGATTGGAGTAAGTAAAGGAGACAGAAATACTAGTAAGGATTCTAGCATGAAAAATCAAGGAACTAATGAATAAGAGAATTTCATGAGTGGAAACACAAAAGGCAAAGGACACAATGATGGGAGAGTGAGTAAAATTATGAGATAACGATATCAGTTATATGAATCTGATAAATTTTGGGAACGAAATTTTCATTTAGAGGAGAAAAATTATAACGCCGTCACTTTACATAGTCTGTACATTCGACTACTCCGGTGACCTAATGTCGATCCGGACAAGTCAGGATGTCTGGAACTACACTTCAGTGATAATAAACAGGCATAAAATGATGAAATAAATAAAAATAAAATACAAGAAAGATTAAGAAAAAATAAAAAGGAGGAAATGAAACTAGGTTAAATGAGCCGGCACTGAAGCGATGGGTGACCGCACTGGGAAGTTACGGCGCAGGCAATAGCCGACCCAAGGACTGCAGGGAACCCTCGGAATTAAAATTTGAGACATAATTAAAGGCCTATAGAGGTGTAATTGACTTTAGAGATATCAAAGAAAAATTAATGAATTAGTACAAAGAAAAATGAAAAATCAAGAAACTGACAAAAATCGGTGTTACCGAAAAATGGGGAATATAACCCAAAGAGGGGCATTTTGGTTAATCGACACCTAGAGTTGGCTTTTGACCTAAATGTCCATTAAAAATAAATGGTATTAAATTTTGAAAATATCATGAAAATTAAAATGGTGGTACATAATGCAAATAATGAAAGTTTGAGGCATAAAATATAAATTGTAAAACTTTAATTAATTAATCTTTAAAATATAGTTAGTGCTCCACTAATGCAGCAATTTGGGACACCTATAAAAGCTAAATGGGATAGATTTAATCATATTCAACCTTTGGAAGCAAACTAGCCGAAACACCATTGAAGAACTCCATGGTTGAAGCTTCCTAACCTCCCATGCAACCACCTTCACGCCATGCTTTCCACTTAATTCCTTCATTAAAGTTGCTCACAACATCACAAGGAAGAGATTGATAGTAATTTAAAGGGGATTAGTTGAGGTTTTATCAAGCTCCATAA
>NW_026615227.1:0-17539 GCF_030052815.1 Hevea brasiliensis
CCAAACCTGGATTGGATTGAAACCTACTAGTCAAACTAACAGCATGTGCGATATCCAGCCTAGTACACATCATTGCATACATCAAACTTTCAATAGCCAAAGCATATGGAATCCTGACTATTTTATCTCTTTCTTCAGGTGTCTTTGGAGATATCTCTTTAGAAAGGTGGTTACCATGTCTCACTGGTAATAATCCTCTCTTGGAATCAAGCATGTTAAACCTCTTTAACACCTTTTCCAAGTATAGACTTTTGGATAAACCAATTATTCTTTTTGCTCTATATCTATAGATGCGAATTCCAAAAATATAGGTTGCCTCTCCGAAGTCTTTCATAGAGAATGTATTTGACAACCATGCCTTTACAATTGTCAACATACCTATGTCATTACCTATCAACAGAATATCATCCACATATAAGATGAGGAAAGTGATAGCACTTTTGTCGACACCATATTTTGGCCGATCCCCAGAATTAATAAGCTCTGAAACCAATCCCCAGTACTAAGTCTCCCTTTGACAGCTAACCACGTTTCCGATCTCTCTTTCTAGATAACCACATTTCCGATCTCTCCTCACAAGGAATTGAATCAATGCTAAGTCCTCACATCAGTCAAAGCCTTACCGGTCTATTAAATCACTCACCGATCTCTCAAACCCATTGTCGAATCTCCTGACCAGTCAAGTATATTCCTGATCTCTGTTGACAAACGAAATTGAACTGACATTAGATCTTTGTTACCATTTTTGTTGCCGATCTCCCTTTCAAAAGTTTAAGAATAATCAAAGGTTTCGTTCCGGTTTAATGATGATCCCAATCTTAAATGTTCAAGCCCAAATTTCTAATTTTAATCAAGTCCCGTTTAGTGTTGGTTCCCTACCGATCTCATGCTCATTGTGTTTTCCGATCTCTCAAACTTAGGTTAATAATCACTTTCAGTTATTTCAACATACTCAGACAATCAAGTGTTTAAATAATTTAGAAATTTTCCGATCACAACCATTCATCGAACAAAAGAGGCATTCCATTTCATTTCATTTTAAGAATTTGTACAAGTTATTCAACTGGAGGATCACCCCCAGCTTGATCTACATCTTGTCCGTCCCCTCTCTCACCCTCAGCCTCCTCCTCACTCTCTGACCTTCGGCGCCGCTCATTTTCAAAGGAAATAAAGAATTTAAACTAAAAGAAGGATCTAAACCCTTACCGGAGCTTGATCGGAGTCGGAAGAGCTTGAGAAAACGAGAGAATTTTGAAGTTGTTCGCGAGAAACTAAAAATGACACGAGAACAAATGGCTAAACCCCACCCCTATTTATACTCGTCCGAGCATTTAATGCTCACGGCATCCCAGGCGGTGCATCGGTCAGCGAGATCTGCCAGCTGTTTTCTGACACATCTCATGAATATTTCAGAAATTCCATAAAGAGATCGGCTGACTAGAGATCGGCAGATTAAGATAAATCTTTTGAATTGCGGATCGTTTAGGGTCAATTAAATTAAAGGTCAGATCGGGTAAATACTTCAGAGATCAGAAAATAATTAATGCAATAATAATAAGATGATAATTGACGAAATAAAATCTTTATTTCCAAAAGATCGGATTACATCATTTGGGCGATCTCTAGAGATCGGATTGCATTAAAATTGGACTACATCATTTCGGTGACCTCTAGAGATCGGATTGTATTAAAATTGGACTACATCATTTCTGTGATCTCTAGAGATCAGATTACATTCAAAATAAAATACATCATTTGGGCGATCTCAGAGACCGGTGGAACATCCCATCTAAAGGACCTATGTCGAAGTCAACATTGTGACTGATTTAAAGGATGTCATCGATCGAATCGAGCCCATTTCGAACACCCAATGTGGAGGAAAGTCGCTGTCGGAACACCCAATGTGGTGAGAAGCTAAATAAACTTGGAAGAGCAACCGCCAAGGGTCGGCGGAACATTAGTAGTCTTCTCGGCCGAAATCGGTTCGCCGATTATACAGGTCGAACGACTCGAGATCAGCACGATCAAGGTCCACGATCTAGATCGGTTAATTGGTCCAGTTCTCTCACCATCATCAGACAAGGTTATCACGATTATTTGAGCACCGGCGTCGTAAATTTTCAGTCGGGGAATAAAGAGGTCCATTGGAAAGGGATCAACAGCCACAATCATGGCCGGAACTTCTGCCGGAGCAGCTAGAACTGGAAAGTAAGAAGGAAGAGAGGAAAATCGAATGAAGAAAGTCTCTTCTGTCAGGGGTATATATAGGGGAAAATCGGGCATTTATTGCTAAGCGTAAAACGGCGACGCCGGAATCGAGGAATTAATGCTTTAACCGACTGGCCCGTTAAGGGAAATATTGGAATAATAGAGATCGGAAGAGGGGAGACCGGTATGAAAGATCAGAGAAGGATCATGTTAAGAAGATCGAAAAGGAAGAGAGAGCAGAAAAAAAAAAGAATAAGGCGCCTACCGCCGTCACCATAATCAGAGCCGAGGTAGTTAAAGCGTTGCAGGTAAAATCTCAACCGCACGCCCCAGAATCGCCCGCATTTCTGACATGCGTACGTCAGGACAACGCTGTACATTCTAATCTCCACCGTTGATCTTACTTATAAGGACGAGCTCGGAGCCCTCGGATCGAAGAAGAAAACGACAAGATCAGCGCCTTTCACTCCCAGCCCTCGGATCACCATGGACAAGAAAATTTGGGACCGTCAGATTAGAAGAAGAAAATGACAAATATTCTGAAGGGAATCTCAGCCGTCCGTTCTGATCCTCTTTAATTCCTGAGCCTCAGATCATGTCCTTCGAAATCCTGACCCTCCATCTCCCTCAAAATAGATCCTGACCCTTCATGGGGAGCACCCGGTTCCTATAAATACCTGCATGAAAACTGTTCAAGGACGGACAAGAAAAGAAGGAAGTTACTATAGCGGAAGAACTCTGAAATTTAATTCAGATCGTTACTCTGCTTTCATAAGAAGGACTTTTGGAACCAATTTTCTGAAGTGTTTTCTTAAAAGATTTAGAACACTGAAACTCTCCATTTTCAGCTCGTTCATTATCCCGTAGCGTTCACATTTTTCAGTTCCTTGTTATCTTTATTTTCACTTCCATCGCCCATGCTCAATCTCATTTAAACTCGGGTATAATTCTGACTCGATTGCATTTAGTGAAGCACTCTTTGTTCCAAGGCGAACCATAGTCTCCCGGCTATCAACTTGCAATCTTATTGCGTTTTGTGATTCTCGGTTAGTTCACTAGAATCGACTCCTTACAGGTCAGTATTCATGTTGCCATTTTATTAAGTTTAGTTCTTGTTTTACGCATTTCCATTCTTCTTTCTTTATGTATGTTATTTTCTTTAAGTTCATATCGCGCTAGAAAGATACAGAGAAAGGTTGTGCTCTAGTTTATTTCCGTATCGATACCTTTGTTAATCTTTATTATTTCTGAGCGGAAGTCATCTAGTTCCAAGCGATACATAAGTAGTTGGATGAGATGTAGGTAACGGCAACTTAAGAGTCCTTTTGAAATAATGAAAGGTCTGAATAATAAGCCTGGAAAATGGTAAAGCTGAGTCAATAGAATGACTCAGTAGGTCATAGGGCAAGACGTCATAAGACAGAGTAAAACCAAACCTTGGATAACTAAATGGAATAGATCGGCTACCAAAAAATGCTGGTGAGGCGACCATATAGGAAGGTCGGAGGATTAGGTTTGGCATCCCTTGCCCAGTCCTAAGGTACCAATAAGTTAAAGAGGTCTTGCAGACTTCGACACCTTTGAACGTCAGAACCCTTAGCCTTAGGCCCTCTCGATAGGTAAAATTTAGAGAGATCGGAAAAATCCTTATCCGACTACCATTTAATTAAAAGAGGTCGGAGGAGAGTTCTTATCCGATTCTCAATCTAAAATATTAATAAATATTAAAAGAGATCGGAGGAGAGTTCTTATCCGGTTCTCAATCTTAAAATTTTAATAAATATTAAAAGATATCGGAGGAGAGTTCTTATCCGGATCTCAAGCTTAAAAATTTTAATAAATATTAAAAGAGGTCGGAGGAGAGTTCTTATTCGATTCTCAATCTAAAATTTTAACAAATATTTTAAAGGAGATTGGAGGAGAGTTCTTATCCGATTCTCAAGCTTAAAATTTTAATAACTATTAAAAGAGGTCGGAGGAGAGTTCTTATCCGATTTTCAAGCTTAAAAAAAAACTTTAATAAATATTAAAAGAGATCGGAGGAGAGTTCTTATCCGATTCTCAAGCTTAAAAATTTTAATAAATATTAAAAGAGATCGGAGGAGAGTTCTTATCCGGTTCTCAAGCTTAAAAATTTTAATAAATATTAAAAGAGATCGGAGGAGAGTTCTTATCCGGTTCTCAATCTAAAATTTAAATAAATATTCAAAAGAAAACGGAGGAGAGTTCTCATCCAATTTCAAAAATTGGATTCTAATAAAATAGCCCTTCAAACAAAACTAATATACAACAAAGAATCACTAAGGTTATCTCATTTATTTATGTATCTGGGTAATCCAAACTTAGTAAAAAATTAAATATTCCTTTTTGTTAAAAGGATTAACATTTCCATTCAAGCCCTCCTAACTAATTTATAAAAATGCGAAGTTAAATCTACTTACCCTTATTAAGGGACGAGGTGGGGTGCTTAACACCTTCCCCACCTGTTTACGGACCCCGAACTTAGAATCTCTGTTTTGAAGTGGTTTTATTTCAATTTATCTTCACAAATGGTTTTCTTTAGTTTCCCTCAAAACTAAGGTGGCGACTCCTCATTCTTTTCCACTTCGGTGAGGGTTCGCTTAGGCGACCGCAAAACTCCTTGCATACCATGGCGACTACTGGGATCGTTTGACTTGACCCAGTCCAGAGGTCCAAGAGTAGATCTAATTTCTTAATCAAATTATAGTTAGGTGGGCTCACCCGGTAATATTTTATGTGTTAATTTTTGTTTATTCCTACTAACTGTTTTGCTTGTTTTACTCCTTGCAGTACTCTTCGTTTGAAAAAAAAAAGGAAAAAAAAAGAAAATAAAAGAAAATAAAAGAAAATAAAATCCCCCTGAATTGGGAAGAGGTAAAGATGTCCCTTCACACACTGAACACTCACACGATGTCCTCACACACTTCAGCCCTATACCCGGGCTTTCTTACGCTTTTAGGAAAGTAGGAGGGGGTCCTGTAGAGGTAAACGTGGGTTCTACCCCGTTAGTATCCGTGAAGGCTTCTGCTCAAATTGAAACTCGTTCTATTCACTATGATATCCGTGGAATTTTCTCGAAAATATCATGGGGATAGAATGAGGCTCTACTGTTTACAGTAGGGGCAATTTGGGAACCTGTGGCTCTTAGAAAACTAGATCCTGAGCTAAACTATCACGATAGCTGAAAGCCGTAGTAAGCTACCTTATAAAATAGAACTATCCAATTAGGTAGCACTCATCCGGTATCAGGAGTCTCCCTATCCTAGGACAAAAGGGGCATACTTACTCTTACCCTATTCTGTTTATTTTATTTTGTTCTTATTTTTAAAGGTAATCTTGAATCATATTGTTAAGAAAACCTACACATTTTCCTACTTAGATAAATGTTTAGGTACCACTGGCCAACAATATAATACAAGATTACTCAATTTATCCTCGCTAACGAGTTTTTCCGCAGCATCACTAAACCAAAAGTCTGTAAAAGGATAGGCATCATTTTTATCATGGCATCCTCGAGTCAAGGCGTAAGAAGTTCAAAATGCTAAACTTTGGTCCAAATCACTCATAGTCCAAGACTTCGCAAAATGATGTTTCCAAGGCACATGCTAGCTTGCTACCTTCATTGGATTTGAATAAAATTGAGGTCGTAATGAACGACCTCGAGGGTCTATCTAATGGTTGGAGGTCGCTCGATCGTGTCAAGGCACGATTTGAGGAGAAGTACGGAGGATTGCAACCTTAATGCGAGTCAATGTCCAATCCCGGCATTAAAGGCCATGCTGTCGGTCTGGAGTCCTAAGTACGGAGTATTCTCTTTCAATGATATTGATACAGTTCCTACTATGGAAGAATATAAGACATAACTATAGATTCCTTACATGATGCAAAATCGGATCTACCTTCATCTCGAGCATAGGCAGGCTTGGAAACGATTGACACATATGATTGGTATTTCCCGTAAGAAGTAAAGTCAAAAGAAATCACAAAGGAAACACGCATGGTTGGTATTGGACACATCTCAAGAAGTGGTTAGATCAATACATCCAAGAGAAACAGTGGGATCGAGCTTCAGTGACACTCGCCTTGGGAATCTATGGCCTGATTTTGTTCCCGGGACCATCGGGAATCATAACCTGCAGCACGGTGGAAGTATTCTGGGCAGTAGAAAAGCAGGAGGTCAATCCGATACCGGCAATTCTTGCGGAGACCTTATTAACCCTTACCTACTGCAGACTACAGGGCAAAGGGTCCATTAAGTGTTGTTGTCAATTGTTGTACCTCTGGATTATCAGTCACATGTGTCCTATGGAGACAAAAGGATTGACTTGGTAGCTTGACCAGCCTCCCATCGAGAAGATGACCCGGTTGGTAATCAGTCCGAAGAATGAACAGTAGTGGCGGGAACGGATTTTGAGTTTCAATAGCCATGATTACTGTTGGAGGAAACTGTGGGCGTCAGGCCAATCTATTTTGATAAGCACGGGAGGTAATCAGTTGGTATCCCTAATCGGAGTGACCGGATACACAAGTTACACTCCAGCATTGGTAATGAGGCAGTTTGGCTCAACACAGTCCAGAATCAACATTGAAGAATACCACCAAGGTCATTTCTACTATGAGCTCAAGGAAGAGGAAGGGTTGAAAATGGCTCGCAGATCTTGGGAAAACATCTCTCTGATGGAAAGGTCGCCTAAAGGTCCAAGTGCCACACGCGATTATCTTGAATGAAGGGCTGACAGGGACTGAGAACACTCAACTACAGAATTCGAAGACAGCGACCCTCGCTGAAACGTCCTATTAGAAGAAGCTGATAATCGTCTGGCTGACTCACTACAAAAGGCAAATACTGAGAACTCGCAATTGCAAGAATAAATGAAACAATTGGAGAACCAATAACAGAACCTTAAAAGAAAGGTGAGAAGACTGAGGGAAGAGGCAAGGGCCGAAAAGATAGGGTTCGAAGAGCAAGAGGAACAATGGGAAAAGGAAAAAGACTCTCTCCAAGCTGTGGTAAAAGAAGTAGAAATACAAAATAGTAAGCTTCAGGAAAAAATGAGATACCAAGAAATATTCGTTGAGGAGTATAAACAAGAAAACAAAAAGAAGAAGCTCGAATTGAAAGAACAGGCACTACTCATCAACGATATCTTGAAAGAATGTGCTAAGGAAAGGAAGGAGAAAGAAAGACAAGCTGCTCTTTATCAAGAGCTGAAAGAGAATGTTGACCAGCTGGAGAGAACGATAGCACAGGGAAAACAAGAACTATTACCTGAATCCGAGTATGCTCTGAAAGCATTCGACCCTGCCAAACAAGAAGAAAGGTTATATGAGTATCTCAGAAAATGTCATCTCATTATAAAGAACCTCCCAGAGCCTAGGCCGATGTAAAGAATACGGTGTACAAATTATTCAGTTAATGAAATGATTTTTGGACCATTGTTTAGCAAATTTGTGAATGAATAATATGACTCCCGTAGGAACTCCCTCGCTAGGGTTATGTGAAAAATTGAATGCGCTATATGGACAGGTATCATAAATGCGCATTCAATCCAGTCATTCACAGTCAGACTATCGAATGATGCCATGATAAAGTTGATGCAATCATCCTTTCGCAGATTTCATTCTGGCTCCCAAATGCCACTGTATCCTTCGTCCGGACCAGGACTTTTAGCTTTTTTTTTACGAAATTCTAAATTTGTTAAAACCTTTTTTACTCCTTACAGAAAATCAACATTGCTTCAAACAAGGCAAGTCTGACCAAGCACACGGTTCAACCCAAGCGAGTGTACTTAATAAGATCCCGAACAAAGAAGATAATGGAAGATCAGGAACAAGTACAGAACCTACAAGGACAGGTTTCCGAATTGAAGGATCAGGTCTCAGAACTTATGAGATTAATGAGGGAAATGTCCCAAAATAAACCCACTTCAGAGCCTAGCCTACCACTACCTCCTCCACCACCTGCAACAAATGATCCACACCAAGCTTCAACTTCTTTTACCTTCCAGTCACCTATCCCGGACCCGATAATCACTGTCAATCCGGCCACCATAAATAATGACCCATCTTTCCCCTATTATCCAGCTGTTTCTAATCCCGAACCATACCCTTCAGTCCTAGTCCCTCCAGTCCACTCCACCCCTCATCTCCCAACCGGAGGAGCATTTCACGCAGTAGGAGCAGAACATAAGACCAAGGAAAATGAAAAATTGTCTGCTCTAGAAGAGAGATTAAGAGTAATAGAGGGGCTGAACATGTATGGTTCAGTCGATATGGCGTCACTGAGATTGGTGCCAGATGTGGTGGTGCCGCCCAAGTTCAAAATCCCAGACTTCGACAAATACACCGGGAACTCAGACCCCCGAATTCACCTGGCCATCTACATTGCCAAAATGTCTGCCCTAACAGAGGACGATCGACTCTTAGTCCACTTCTTTCATGATAGCCTCTCCAGGGCAGCCCTGAAGTGGTGCATACAGTTGGACAGGAGCAAACTGCGCTCCTGGAAGGATTTAGTTGATGCCTACTTAAAGCAGTATAAGTTCAACTGCGACGTGGCCCCCACGAGGAGAGATCTCCAAAACTTGGTATAGAAGGACAGGGAAAGCTTCAAAGAATATGCTCAGAGATGGAGAGAGAAAGCAGCGGAGATATACCCTCCAATTATTGACAATGAGCTTTGCTCTCTCTTCATTGAGACCTTGAAAGCTCCTTATTTCTATTTGATGATCGGGAACACCTCCAACAACTTTGCTAACATTATACAGACTGGGGAGAGAATTGAGGCAAATTTGAGACTAGGGGAGGTTACAGGAAGTGGTAAGAGAAAGTTCAGTGAAAAGTATGATAAATTCTGAGAAGAAAATGGAAGGGGAGGTGCACAATGTGATGTAACAAGCCTATCAACCATACCCCCCCACAAAACACCTACCGTTCTCGATTTCCTTCCCAAAACCTAATGGTAGCCGATTTTCCACCACAATTTCTTCTTATCCCAACCACAATAGGTCCCATAACCAATTGCTTACACTTCACGTCTGTCGACTCAAACAAATTAGTTCATCTAAATCACCCACTCCCTAATCCCGACCCACCACTGCCTATGCCCTTAAGCAAGATTTACTGCTACCTTTTGAGCATAAACCAGATAGCCCCCATACCACTTGACCTTTTACAATCCCTATATCCAATGAGGTGTGATCCAAATGCTCATTGTGAATACTATAGGGGGGGCAATTGGTCACTCAACATACAATTGTGGAGCTTTCAAAGGTAAGGTACAGTCCCTTATCAGAAATGGGTGGTTGGAGATGGAAAGTGAAAGTGCAATTCCTATGTTGAAATTAATCCATTGCCTAACCACGAAACTGGTAAAAGAGGCAATGTGCACATAATAGAATGCATAGGGGATGCGTTGGAACCAGAAATGCTGATTGTGCAAATAAAAGGAAATCAAGAGCTTGATACTTGGGGGGCAAAGGATATCCTTATACTTTTCTTTGAGCAATGAATATTTGGTTACCAACACTTGACCACTTTGTCCATGGTGTCAAGTGGATTGTGAATGGACCTTCTCTCATGATTAAGTATTAGTAAGTTAATAGCGCATTTTTCCAAACTTTCATATCCGATTACTTCTTTTGTTTAGCCTTTTCTTTGCTTAATAAAACCACTTAATTCTCCTCTTGTAACTGCCCCATTTCCATTTTCTTCAAGTATAATAATCAACCAATACATAATGATTCAATCAACTATGATATTCATGAAGTTAACTTTGAAGGACCAATAATTACCCTGAATACTAGTGATTCTGATGAAGGGGAACTATGCCACGCAAGCTAACGAACACATGATGGCTAAGAAAATCTTACGACGGAGATACTATTAGATTACTTTGGAAGGAGAAACTGTATTGAATATGTTTGAAAATGTCACAAGTGCAGTACATATGCTGGCTGGATAAACGTCCCATGATCGATTGCAATGCGGGGGATCGATGTCATTGGAAGCCTCCGGGGTGATTCATCTTAATTCATCACCTTATCGGCCCCAAATGAACAAAGCCATGGAAACTGTAAACAAGAATCTCAAATGAATGATCGAAAAGATGATTGATTAGGGCAACTCCATATTCGTTAGTATATGGCATGGAAGCAGTTTTGCCAATAAAGATGGAAATTCCTTCTCTGTGAATCTTAATGGAGAACAGAGCTAGATGAAATCGAATAGGTCAAAACAAGATTCGAAATCTACCATGGACGGTTATACCAAAGAAGAAAGGCCAGGGCGCTTGAATAAGAATGAATAATCTCGGGAGCTCCAACCAAGAGATCTTATATCGAAGGAAAATACTACAAAATGTGGGACTTGAACCTAAAAAAAAAAAAAACCCAAAAAAAAAATAAAAAATAAATCATAGGGGTGAAAATCTGTAAAGGCGCTCCTAGTAAAATGAGGGAAAGAGGGTGAAAACCCAAGAGGGCGCCTTCTGCAAAATGAGTGAAGGATGAAAACTCGAGAGAGCATCCTGAAAAGGTGAGTTATCGGGATTGAAAACCTCAAAGGATGCGCCTAGCAACATGAAGCCTTATTGAGAATGTAAAATGGAGTCAAAAGGTAGCAAGTGACCATGGCACAAAGATTCTTCTCAGACTATTAGTATTTGGGGCAGTAAAGGGTCTAGAAAAGTTAATAAAGGAATTCGTGAGATTTCTCTTTCTTCCAAATTCATATTCTTATTCTTTGTTATTAAAAACCATATTTTTCTCATATTCCATTAGCCCATTTACCTTGGAACATGCGTTGTTAACTTGTTAATGCTTTATTATGAGTTAAGAATTTAAACACAGGTAACTTTATATACATTGCATTGAGAATTATAGGGAATGACTAAGCAGTGAACACACAACCTATTGATATGGGAAGTTGGGACTTGAAAAAAAAAAAAAAAAAAAAAAGAAGAAGAAAAAGAAGAAGAAGAAGAAAATGTAGGAATGAAAACCTGAAAGGGCGCTACTACCAAAATGTGTGAAAGAGGGTGAAAACCCCAAAGGGGCGCTTTCTGTAAAATGAGTGAAGGATGAAAACCCGGAAGGGCGTCCTGAAAAGAGCGAGCAAAAAACAAAAAAAAAAAAAAAAGGAGAAAACTAGAGGTGAAAACCCGGAAGGGCGCTTCTAGTCATATAGACGAAGGGGAAGTGAAAACCCGTAAGGGCGCCTTTCAGGAGAAAGTCAAAAAATAGAAATGGGGCATTTGAAGAAATGAGGCCATAGGTCAAGTCTTGCAACTCGTCCTCCATTCATCATTGGCCTTCGGGATTTTGTTAAGTACACTTCATTAGGGAAGAACTTCTTGTGTCCGGATTAGGCTTGCTTTGTAAGTGCAATTTACATTTCCTGTTATCAATCTCTGGTTCCTTGATCTAAGTTGATTTTAATTTCCTGCAATTTACATTTCCTGTTATCAACCTCTGGTTCCTTGATCTAAGTTGATTTTAATTTCATGCATTTACATTTCCTGTTATCAACCTCTGGTTCCTTGATCTAAGTTGATTTTAATTTTCTGCAATTTACATTTCCTGTTATCAACCTCTAGTTCCTTGATCTAAGTTGATTTTAATTTCATGCATTTACATTTCCTGTTATCAACCTCTGGTTCCTTGATCTAAGTTGATTTTAATTTCCTGCAATTTACATTTCCTGTTATCAACCTCCGGTTCCTTGATCTAAGTTGATTTTAATTTCCTGCAATTTACATTTCCTGTTATCAACCTCTGGTTCCTTGATCTAAGTTGATTTTAATTTCCTGCAATTTACATTTCCTGTTATCAACCTCTGGTTCCTTGATCTAAGTTGATTTTAATTTCATGCATTTAAATTTCCTGTTATCAACCTCTGGTTCCTTGATCTAAGTTGATTTTAATTTCATGCATTTAAATTTCCTGTTATCAACCTCTGGTTCCTTGATCTAAGTTGATTTTAATTTCATGCATTTAAATTTCCTGTTATCAACCTCTGGTTCCTTGATCTAAGTTGATTTTAATTTCCTGCAATTTACATTTCCTGTTATCAACCTCTGGTTCCTTGATCTAAGTTGATTTTAATTTCATGCAATTTACATTTCCTGTTATCAACCTCTAGTTCCTTGATCTAAGTTGATTTTAATTTCATGCATTTACATTTCCTGTTATCAACCTCTGGTTCCTTGATCTAAGTTGATTTTAATTTCATGCATTTACATTTCCTGTTATCAACCTCTGGTTCCTTGATCTAAGTTGATTTTAATTTCATGCATTTAAATTTCCTGTTATCAACCTCTGGTTCCTTGATCTAAGTTGATTTTAATTTCATGCAATTTAAATTTCCTGTTATCAATTTCTGGTTCCTTGATCCAAGTTGATTTTAATTTTCTAGTATTTTAACTTCTGTTGCCGATCTCTAGGTCACTAACTTAGGTATGCTTTAGTTCCCTAACTTTAAACACCTAATTGTCCAAAATATGGGTCTAAATCTTTACATAATTCCTACACGGGAAATTTTTCCCTTTAATAGAAATTATGTAAAGAGGGGCAGCTGTCGACACCATATTTTGGCCGATCCCCAGAATTAATAAACTTTGAAACTGATCCCCAGTACTAAGTCTCCCTTTGACAGCTAACCACATTTCCGATCTCTCTTTGCTAGATAACCACATTTCCTATCTCTCCTCACAAGGAATTGAATCAATGCTAAGTCCTCACATCAGTCAAAGCCTTACCGGTCTATTAAATCACTCACCGATCTCTCAAACCCATTGTCGAATCTCCCACTACCAAGTATATTCCTGATCTCTGTTGACAAACGAGATTGAACTGACACTAGATCTTTGTTACCATTTTTGTTGCCGATCTCCCTTTCAAAAGTTTAAGAATAATCAAAGGTTCCATTCCGGTTTAATGATGATCCCGATCTTAAATGTTTAAGCCAAATTTCTAATTTTAATCAAGTCCCGTTTAGCATTGGTTCCCTGCCGATATCATGCTTATTGTGTTTTCCGATCTCCTATACTTAGATTAATAATCACTTTCAGTTGTCATTCTAATATGTTCAAACAATCAAGTGCTTACGCAATTTAGAAGCTTTCCGATCACAATCAATCATTGAACAAAAGGGGAACTTTCATTTCATTTCATTTCAAATTTATACAAGTCATTCGGCTGGAGGATCACCCCCAGCCTGATCTACATTCTGCTCATTTCCTCTCTCACCCTCAGCCTCCTCCTCACTATCCTCACCCTCACCCTCGGGAGCTAGGTCTGCCATCCAGGAGAAGTCCTCCTCGAGGTAATGCTTCTTGAGTTCAGCCAAGAGATCCCTGTGAGCATTCACATAAGCACCGGCCACCCCTGTCACCATCTCTTCTTATTTCGCCTTGAGCTCCTCAGTAAGGTGAGCGATGTGAGCAACTTCATCGGTCCGGAGTGCTTGAATTTCTTCCAGAACACGGGTTCGATCGGCCATAACACGAGACTGTTCGGCTAGCTTGTCCTCATAGAACTTCATCCGCCCCTCAATTTGAGATATGTAATCCTGAGCGGATGAGAGTTGGGAGCAGAGAGAAGACACCTCATGACTCATCTTCTCGACTTCCTTACCCAGGCGATGAGCCTTCTCCCGAACCATGTGCTGGTTCACCAAGCACTCTACGTTCAGGCTCATAGATCTGGTCAAGATATCATCATGGTTATCCGGAGATAGCCTATCCCGATCTTCTCGAAGACAGATAGAGGACGCCAAGACCTTGGCAAAACCAGGGTTCTCTCAAACCATACGATTCTTCTCCAGTGAGTGGACCAAGACTTGGGCACCGCGGGAGAGGGTTCTCACGTTAGGTTGGGAAGGACCCCCTTCCGCGCCCGAAGTAACTGGAGGAGGAGGAGGCGGCTCCTCCTGGCGAGGGGGAGATCGGACCATTTCTATGATCGGCGGTCCTGAAGGTTGAGACGAGCCTTCTCGTATTTCCCCGGGCTCATGACGAGATGTCTGCATCTCCTCGGCCCGCTTCATCTCACATACCTTCCGGGAGATCTCCCTCTTTCGCTTCCGGCTCTCCTTGGAGGCTTCGCCGCTTGCCATACCTGCACAAAGAAGAGGTCAGTGAGATCGCTAAGGTCCTGAGATCTGAGATTTAGAAAATACCGATGTCGAGGTCAGAGAGCTGAAGCCCGCGATCTTTGCCGGTGATCAATTCCATAGTCCAATGGTGCAGCTCGGCGGTCACTGCATCCAAGCAAGAACTTCTCTCTGGACGCCTGCTCCTTTAACTCCATCACCATTGCGCCCTCTTCCCTATTCAACACGAGATGCTTCGGAATTAAGGGGCCTTGGTGTAGCCAGCTATGAGGGAAACCCTCAAAGCCGTTCGGAATTTTGCTCCTTAGAATGAAGAAGCGGTTCTTCCAGTTTTTCAGGGAGGAGGGTAGATCGATGAAGAGCCAGCAATGTGGCTTCGCCTGGAAAAACCAGTACTCATTGTCGACACCATATTTTGGCCGACCCCTAGAATCAATAAAAATTCTTCTTTGAACAGCTAATCACGTTTCCGATCCCTCTTTGATAGGCAGTCACATTTCCGATCTCTCCTCACAAAGGATTGAATCAATGCTAAGTCCTCACATTCATTAAAGCCTCGCCGATCTCTCAAATCATTTACCGACCTCTCAAACCCGTTGTCGAATTTCCGGACCTGTCAAGTATATTCCTGATCTCTGTTGATAAATAAAATGAACTGGCACTAGATCTTTTCCTACCAGTTTTATTGCCGACCTCCTTTCCGAAGGTTTAAGAGCTAAAGTTTTGGTTCGATTTAATGAGGATTCCGATCTTAAGTGTTCGAGTTAAATTTTCAATCAAGTTCCGTTCAGCATTTCTTCCCTACCGATCTCATGCTTAAAGTGCTTTCCGATCTCTCATACTTAGATTAATAATCACGTTTAGTTTTTGTTTTGCTATGCTCATACAATCAAATACTCAGACAAACAATGGTTTAAAATTTTCCGATCACAATCATTCATTGAACAAAGAGGAATTCCATTTCATGTCATAATCAGACAGTTATTCGGTGGGGATCACCCCACCGATCTACATTTGGATCACTCTCCCTCTCTCCTCACCTTCGGCTTCCTCCTCACTATCTTCGCCGCCGCCTCGGGAGCCAGGTCATCCATCCAGGAGAAGTCCTCTTCAGGGTAGCGCTTTTGGAGTTTGGCCAAGAGATCCTTATGAGCATTCACATAGGCTCCGGCTATTCCTGATACCATCTCTTCATCTTTTTCCTTAAGCTCTTTGTCTTTCTCTGTAAGCTCTTTATCCTTCACGTTAAGCTCCTCTATAAGTTGAGCGACACAGCGCCGTTGGCACAAGTGCCTGGACTTCTCTGAGAGCCCGTTCTATTTCAGCCAGGTCACGAGACTTTTCGGCCAGCTTGTCTTCATGGTACTTCGCCCGTCCCTCGACTTGAGATATATAATCCCGAGCGGATGAGAGTTGGGATCGGAGGGAAGCCAATTCCTGATTTTTCTTCCCGACCTCCTTACCTGCACGAATCTTTTCCCGAACCATGGTCGGTTCACGGACACTCCACATTCAAGCTCATGGATCGAGTCAAGATATCATCGAGACCATTCCGGATAGCTGTCGATCCTCCTGAAAGAAGATGGTAGACCCCAGGACTTTGGCAAAATCGGGGTTCTCCCTAACAGTCCGGTTATCCTTCAAGGAGTCGATCAGTATCTGAGCGCCACGAGAAGAGGTCCTCCCAGAAGATTGAGAAGGCTCCCTTTCCGTGCTTGGAATAACTGAGAGAGGCGGGGGCTGCTCTTCCGATCTAGGAGGAGATCGGCGGCTTCATGGTCGGCGCACC
This sequence comes from Hevea brasiliensis, assembly GCF_030052815.1. Taxonomy (NCBI): domain Eukaryota; kingdom Viridiplantae; phylum Streptophyta; class Magnoliopsida; order Malpighiales; family Euphorbiaceae; genus Hevea; species Hevea brasiliensis. The sequence continues at coordinate 16,130 of NW_026615227.1, forward strand.
GAAGGTTGAGGTGGGTCTCTTTGTATCTCCCGTGTTCTTGACCGGTGTTTGAAGTCGTTCGAACGCTTCATCTCCTTTATCTTCCGGGAGATCTCTCTTTCTATCTTTCGTTTCCTAGAACCTACACCACCCGCCATACCTCCACAGAAAAGAGGTTAGTGAGATCGCTAAGCTCCTGAGAACTGACATATAGAAAATACCAATGCCGAGGTCGAGAGCGGAAGTTCGCGATCTTGGCCGTGATCGATTGCATGGTCCAATGGTGCGATTCGCGATCACCGCTTTTGGACAGGAATATTTTAGTGTGGCGGGCTGTCTTTTCAGCTCCATCACTATTAAGCTTTCCTCTTGACTCAGGGTAATGTGCTTCGGAAGCAGGGGCCCCTGGTACCACCAGCTACGAGGAAAGTCCTCAAAGCGGCTCGGATCTTTACTCCTCGGAATGAAGAACCTGGTTCTTTCAATTCTTAAGGGATGAGGCGGTCGGAAAAGAGTCCGCAATGAGGCTTCACTGAAAGAACCAGATGTTCGTCATCCTTTGTGAAGTTAGTGCATGCAGCTCGGCGAACACCTTAGCCGTAGGTTTGATTCCCTTAGCTCGACAGAGACCTCGGAAAGCTACCAAGATCCGCCACGAGTTGGGGTGAATTTGAACAATGGATGCTCGGTGAAGTTTTAGGACCTCCTTATAGAAATCGGCTAGAGGGAACCTCAGACCGGCCTTTAATCGTTCCTCGTACACCATGACCATGTCATTCTCTTCAAAAGAGTGATCGACACGAAGATCGCCATGGCACTTGATCACTCATATGAATCGGGACAAATATTGTATTCTTGAACAACGATTGCAGATCGGATTCTCGAAGAACCGACCGAAGCTCGTCTATAGGAAGGGTCTCTCTCCTTGAAGAAGGTGCGAGCCTCGATGGTATGACCCGCCCCCGAGTTGGAGCAGAGGCCCTGGGAGGTTCTTGTTGAACGCTTGGCCCGACTGCCTCTTCTTCAGACAATGACCACGAGAACTGAATCGAAGGAGGGCTCGCGCTCTCGACCTTCTAACGTTCATTTTCAAAAGAAACAAAGAATTTAAATTAAAGAGGATCAAAGCCCTTCACGAGTCCGATCGGCGTCGGAAGAACTTGAGAAAACGAGAGAACTTGAAGTTGTGAGCGAGGATTGAAAATGGAATGAGAGAACAACGGCTAACCCTCCCACCCCTATTTATACTAGTCCGAGCATTTAATGCTCGCGAGGTTCTAGGCGCGCATCGATTGGTGGGACTCGACAATTTTTCGACACTTCTCTCAAATATCCGAATGTTCGAGATCGGTTAATTGGAGATCGGCATAATAAGTTAAATATTTTGAATAAAGGATCGCTTAAGTGTCATTCGTAAAGAACCAGATCGGA